>NC_086445.1:860134937-860417437 GCF_028390025.1 Pseudophryne corroboree | reverse complement strand
AAAACATCACAGAGGCATTAGCAGGGTTGCAGCACTGGTTAACCCCTTTTCTCTATCGTCCTAGTGGATGCTGGGGTTCCTGAAAGGACCATGGGGGAATAGCGGCTCCGCAGGAGACAGGGCACAAAAAGTAAAGCTTTTCCAGATCAGGTGGTGTGCACTGGCTCCTCCCCCTATGACCCTCCTCCAGACTCCAGTTAGATTTTTGTGCCCGGCCGAGAAGGGTGCAATCTAGGTGGCTCTCCTAAAGAGCTGCTTAGAAAAAGTTTAGCTTAGGTTTTTTATTTTACAGTGAGTCCTGCTGGCAACAGGATCACTGCAACGAGGGACTGAGGGGAGAAGAAGTGAACTCACCTGCGTGCAGGATGGATTGGCTTCTTGGCTACTGGACATCAGCTCCAGAGGGACGATCACAGGTACAGCCTGGATGGTCACCGGAGCCGCGCCGCCGGCCCCCTTGCAGATGCTGAAGTCAGAAGAGGTCCAGAATCGGCGGCTGAAGACTCCTGCAGTCTTCTAAAGGTAGCGCACAGCACTGCAGCTGTGCGCCATTTTCCTCTCAGCACACTTCACACGCAGTCACTGAGGGTGCAGGGCGCTGGGGGGGGGCGCCCTGGGAGGCAAATGTAACCTATATAAAGGCTAAAAATACCTCATATATAGCCCCCAGAGGCTATATGGAGATATTTAACCCCTGCCTGGATTCACTAAATAGTGGGAGACGAGCCCGCCGGAAAAGGGGCGGGGCCTATCTCCTCAGCACACGGCGCCATTTCCTCTCACAGCTCCGCTGGTCAGGACGGCTCCCAGGTCTCTCCCCTGCACTGCACTACAGAAACAGGGTAAAACAGAGAGGGGGGGCAAAATTATGGCGATATTTTGATATATATAAAGCAGCTATAAGGGAGCACTTATTATAAGGCTATCCCTGTTATATATAGCGCTTTTGGTGTGTGCTGGCAAACTCTCCCTCTGTCTCCCCAAAGGGCTAGTGGGTCCTGTCTTCGTTAGGAGCATTCCCTGTGTGTCTGCTGTGTGTCGGTACGTGTGTGTCGACATGTATGAGGACGATATTGGTGTGGAGGCGGAGCAATTGCCAAATATGAGGATGTCACCCCCTAGGGAGTCGACACCAGAATGGATGCCTTTATTTATGGAACTACGGGATAGTGTCAACACGCTAAAGCAGTCGTTTGACGACATGAGACGGCCGGACAATCAATTAGTGCCTGTCCAGGCGACTCAAACACCGTCAGGGGCTGTGAAACGCCCTTTGCCTCAGTCGGTCGACACAGACCCAGACACAGGCACTGACTCCAGTGGTGACGGTGACGAATCAACCGTATTTTCCAGTAGGGCCACACGTTATATGATTTTGGCAATGAAGGAGGCGTTACATTTAGCTGATACTACAGGTACCACTAAACAGGGTATTATGTGGGGTGTGAAAAAACTACCTATAGTTTTTCCTGAATCAGAAGAATTAAATGACGTGTGTAATGAAGCGTGGGTTGCCCCTGATAAAAAGCTGATAATTTCAAAGAAATTATTGGCATTATACCCTTTCCCGCCAGAGGTTAGGGAGCGCTGGGAAACACCTCCTAGGGTGGACAAGGCGCTAACACGCTTATCTAAACAAGTGGCGTTACCCTCTCCTGAGACGGCCGCACTTAAAGATCCATCAGATAGGAGGATGGAAAATATCCAAAAAAGTATATACACACATGCAGGTGTTATACTACGACCAGCTATAGCGACTGCCTGGATGTGCAGTGCTGGGGTAGTTTGGTCAGAGTCCCTGATTGAAAATATTGATACCCTGGACAGGGACAATATTTTACTGTCGTTAGAACAAATAAAGGATGCATTTCTTTATATGCGTGATGCACAGAGGGATATCTGCACACTGGCATCACGGGTAAGTGCTATGTCCATTTCGGCCAGAAGAGCTCTATGGACGCGACAGTGGACAGGCGATGCGGATTCAAAACGACATATGGAAGTTTTGCCGTATAAAGGGGAGGAGTTATTTGGAGTCGGTCTATCAGATTTGGTGGCCACGGCTACAGCCGGGAAATCCACCTTTCTACCTCAAGTCACTCCCCAACAGAAAAAGGCACCGACTTTTCAACCGCAGCCCTTTCGTTCCTTTAAAAATAAGAGAGCAAAGGGCTATTCATATCTGCCACGAGGCAGAGGTCGAGGGAAGAGACAGCAACAGGCAGCTCCTTCCCAGGAACAGAAGCCTTCCCCGGCTTCTACAAAAGCCTCAGCATGACGCTGGGGCTTCTCAAGCGGACTCGGGGACGGTGGGTGGTCGTCTCAAAAATTACAGCGCGCAGTGGGCTCACTCGCAGGTAGATCCCTGGATCCTGCAGATAATATCTCAGGGGTACAGGTTGGAATTAGAGACAGATCCACCTCGCCGTTTCCTGAAGTCTGCTTTACCAACGTCCCCCTCCGAAAGGGAGACGGTTTTGGAAGCCATTCACAAGCTGTACTCTCAGCAGGTGATAGTCAAGGTACCTCTTCTACAACAAGGGAAGGGGTATTATTCCACTCTTTTTGTGGTACCGAAGCCGGATGGCTCGGTAAGGCCTATTCTAAATCTGAAGTCCTTGAACCTGTACATAAAGAAGTTCAAGTTCAAGATGGAGTCACTCAGAGCAGTGATAGCGAACCTGGAAGAGGGGGACTTTATGGTATCCTTGGACATCAAGGATGCGTATCTCCACGTTCCAATTTACCCCTCACACCAGGGGTACCTCAGGTTCGTTGTACAAAACTGTCACTATCAGTTTCAGACGCTGCCGTTCGGATTGTCCACGGCACCTCGGGTCTTTACAAAGGTAATGGCCGAGATGATGATTCTTCTTCGAAGAAAAGGCGTATTAATTATCCCATACTTGGACGATCTCCTAATAAGGGCAAGGTCCAGAGAACAGCTAGAGATGGGATTAGCACTGTCGCAAGAAGTGCTAAAACAGCACGGGTGGATTCTGAATATTCCAAAATCCCAGTTAATGCCGACAACTCGTCTGCTGTTCCTAGGGATGATTCTGGACACGGTTCAGAAAAAGGTTTTCTCCCGGAGGAAAAAGCCAAGGAGTTATCCGAGCTTGTCAGGAACCTCCTAAAACCAGGAAAGGTGTCTGTACATCAATGCACAAGAGTCCTGGGAAAAATGGTGGCTTCTTACGAAGCAATTCCATTCGGCAGATTCCACGCAAGAATTTTCCAAAGGGATCTGTTGGACAAATGGTCAGGGTCGCATCTTCAGATGCACCTGCGGATAACCCTGTCTCCAAGGACAAGGGTGTCTCTTCTGTGGTGGTTGCAGAGTGCTCATCTATTGGAGGGCCGCAGATTCGGCATACAGGATTGGATCCTGGTGACCACGGACGCCAGCCTGAGAGGCTGGGGAGCAGTCACACAAGGAAGAAACTTCCAGGGAGTATGGACGAGCCTGGAAACGTCTCTTCACATAAACATTCTGGAACTAAGAGCAATATACAATGCTCTAAGCCAGGCAGAACCTCTGCTTCAGGGAAAACCGGTGTTGATCCAGTCGGACAACATCACGGCAGTCGCCCATGTGAACAGACAGGGCGGCACAAGAAGCAGGAGTGCAATGGCAGAAGCTGCAAGGATTCTTCGCTGGGCAGAGAATCATGTGATAGCACTGTCAGCAGTGTTCAGCAGACACGATCTTCACCCGGGAGAGTGGGGACTTCATCCAGAAGTCTTCCACTTGCTGGTAACCCGTTGGGAAAGACCAATGGTGGACATGATGGCGTCTCGCCTCAACAAAAAACTGGACAGGTATTGCGCCAGGTCAAGAGATCCGCAGACAATAGCTGTGGACGCGCTGGTAACGCCTTGGGTGTACCAGTCGGTGTATGTGTTTCCTCCTCTGCCTCTCATACCAAAAGTATTGAGAATTATACGGCAAAGAGGCGTAAGGACGATACTAGTGGTTCCGGATTGGCCAAGAAGGACTTGGTACCCGGAACTTCAAGAGATGATCACGGAAGATCCGTGGCCTCTACCTCTAAGGAGGGACTTGCTTCAGCAGGGTCCCTGTCTGTTTCAAGACTTACCGCGGCTGCGTTTGACGGCATGGCGGTTGAACGCCGGATCCTAAAGGAAAAAGGCATGCCGGAAGAAGTCATTCCTACTTTGATTAAAGCAAGGAAGGAAGTAACCGTGCAACATTATCACCGAATTTGGCGAAAATATGTTGCGTGGTGCGAAGATCGGAGTGCTCCGACGGAGGAATTTCAACTGGGTCGATTCCTACATTTCCTGCAATCAGGATTGTCTATGGGTCTCAAATTGGGATCTATTAAGGTTCAAATTTCGGCCCTGTCGATTTTCTTTCAAAAAGAATTGGCTTCAGTCCCTGAAGTCCAGACCTTTGTTAAGGGAGTGCTACATATACAGCCTCCTGTGGTGCCTCCAGTGGCACCGTGGGATCTCAATGTGGTTTTGGACTTTCTAAAATCTCATTGGTTTGAACCACTAAAGAAGGTGGATTTGAAATATCTCACATGGAAAGTGACCATGCTTCTAGCCCTGGCTTCGGCCAGGAGAGTGTCAGAACTGGCAGCTTTATCTTACAAAAGCCCATATCTGATTTTCCATTCGGACAGGGCAGAACTGCGGACTCGTCCGCATTTTCTCCCTAAGGTGGGGTCAGCATTTCATCTGAACCAGCCTATTGTAGTGCCTGCGGCTACAAGTGACTTGGAGGACTCCAAGTTACTGGACGTTGTCAGAGCATTAAAAAAAATATATTGCAAGGACAGCTGGAGTCAGAAAATCTGACTCGTTGTTTATATTGTATGCACCCAACAAGATGGGTGCTCCTGCGTCTAAGCAGACGATTGCTCGTTGGATCTGTAGCACAATCCAACTTGCACATTCTGTGGCAGGCCTGCCACAGCCTAAATCTGTAAAGGCCCACTCCACAAGGAAGGTGGGCTCATCTTGGGCGGCTGCCCGAGGGGTCTCGGCATTACAACTTTGCCGAGCAGCTACGTGGTCAGGGGAGAACACGTTTGTAAAATTTTACAAATTTGATACTCTGGCTAAGGAGGACCTGGAGTTCTCTCATTCGGTGCTGCAGAGTCATCCGCACTCTCCCGCCCGTTTGGGAGCTTTGGTATAATCCCCATGGTCCTTTCAGGAACCCCAGCATCCACTAGGACGATAGAGAAAATAAGATTTTACTTACCGATAAATCTATTTCTCGGAGTCCGTAGTGGATGCTGGGCGCCCATCCCAAGTGCGGATTATCTGCAATAATTGTACATAGTTATTGTTAACTAATTCGGGTTATTGTTGAAGGAAGCCATCTTTCAGAGGCTCCGCTGTTATCATACTGTTAACTGGGTTTAGATCACAAGTTGTACGGTGTGATTGGTGTGGCTGGTATGAGTCTTACCCGGGATTCAAAATCCTCCCTTATTGTGTACGCTCGTCCGGGCACAGTACCTAACTGGAGTCTGGAGGAGGGTCATAGGGGGAGGAGCCAGTGCACACCACCTGATCTGGAAAAGCTTTACTTTTTGTGCCCTGTCTCCTGCGGAGCCGCTATTCCCCCATGGTCCTTTCAGGAACCCCAGCATCCACTACGGACTCCGAGAAATAGATTTATCGGTAAGTAAAATCTTATTAGTTAACAGGGATTGTTTTTTTTTGTGGCTAAAATTTTTTTCCCGATAAGTACAGCTGTCAGGCTCACTTTGGGGCTAATTGAATAGCCCTGGGGGATCAATTAGTCCACGGTAAATTATTGCAGCTAACTGAACTCCCCCCAGAAGTGTGCAGCAAATGCTTAAGGAAACACAAGGGAAAATTTCCTGAACAACAATAGATTTGAAATATCAACAGATAGTAGCACTACTTTCATAGATGGTCTTACCTGAGGTAGTGACAGCTGGCAGGTTAAAAATTTCTGTTCCTGGTTGAGCAGCTGCTGCAATATATACATTCAGCTTTCATTAGCAAGCCTCATTTCTGACAAGTTAAACAGTATTAAATAAAAGATGGGACAGAGCAAATATATTCAAAACTACTACTTTATTTCTTATGCAAATTAAACACTTTTTATACAACAGGGAAACTAAATAATAATAATAATAATAAATAAATTCCAGTATAAAAACAAAAAACCCAAGAGCACAACAAACAGGCAATATTATAACGCAAGTCAACAGTTTGACATTTAAAAAATAACTGAACCGGACACTGAGAAGTTTTAATAAGAAACAATAGTTAGATGGCAATTCCATTATAGAGGTATATTCAATTAAAGTCGAAAGCTGCCGTCTGTCGAAAAGACGGCAGTTTTCAACTTTTTAAGGTCGAATCGTGATTCGACCTATTCAATATATCCCAAGATTTGTCGGCAAGTCGATGAATTCGACTTGTCGGAAAGCACGTGGATCGGAGGAATAGCTGCCAATCCTTTTCGACCATCTCAGTCTGACATAAAAAAATGTCGGACTGAGATGAGGGATTAGAGCAGGAGAGGGGGGAGAGCCGCAGGGAGACGGGGGACAGCCGTGGGCATATAGGGGAGATCAGCGCTACAGCACAGCGCTGCAGCAGGATGTCACAAAGCCGCGCCGCTCACGGCAGCTTCCACGCGGCTCCAAGCAAGTGAGGTCACACTTGCTGGAGCCGGGTGGACACTGCCGTGAGGTCGGGTGGCTGTGTGACATACTTCTGCAGTGCAGCTCCCCGAAAGTCGAATTGAGATGAGATTTGAATAGGGGTTATCGGATCCATTCCGACAAATGCATATCGGAATAGTTCCGTCGCTAATTGAATATATGTGTAAATGTTGTTTCACATTAATCTACTATCATATAAAAAGTTCCCATTTTATGTATATTACTTATACAGGCGATTGTAATATATTGTCCTACTAATACTCCTTTCACACTGCATTCACCTTCCCACATAATTTTTAACCAATTTTGATAGACTCATTAGCGAGAATCATGGTTGCTTTAGGGCAGGGGTGGGGAACCTTTTTTCTACCGAGGGCCATTTGGATATTTATAAAATCCTTCGGGGGCCATACAAAAATTCTCAACTTAAAAAATTACCCTGCCCCCCAGTAGGTCTGCCCCTTAGAGGCACGGTGTGCGCGCACCAAAAAAATGGGTGTGGCCAATTAAAATGGGACGTGATACACATATGCCCCCAATAGTGCAGTGCCAAATCCACAATTGCCCCCACAGTGCAAGGTATACAAATGCCCCTCACAGTGCCAGGTATACAAATGCCCCCACAGTGCCAGGTATACAAATGCCCCCCACAGTGCCAGGTATACAAATGCCCCCCACAGTGCCAGGTATACAAATGCCCCCCACAGTGCCAGGTATACAAATGCCCCCCACAGTGCCAGGAATACAAATGCCCCCCCCACAGTGCCAGGTATACAAATGCCCCCCCCCACAGTGCCAGGTATACAAATGCCCCCCCCCACAGTGCCAGGTATACAAATGCCCCCCCCCCACAGTGCCAGGTATACAAATGCCCCCCCCCCACAGTGCCAGGTATACAAATGCCCCCCCCCCACAGTGCCAGGTATACAAATGCCCCCCCCCCACAGTGCCAGGTATACAAATGCCCCTCACAGTGCCAGGTATACAAATGCCCCCCACAGTGCCAGGTATACAGATGCCCCCACAGTGCCAGGTATACAGATGCTCCCACAGTGCCAGGTATACAGATGTCCCTCACAGTGCCAGGTATACAGATGCCCCCCCACAGTGCCAGGTATACAGATGCCCCCACAGTGCCAGGTATACAGATGCCCGCCCACAGTGCTAGGTATACAAATGCCCCTCACAGTGCCAGGTATACAAATGCCCCTCACAGTGCCAGGTATACAAATGCCCCTCACAGTGCCAGGTATACAGATGCTAGATGCCCCCACAGTGCCAGGTATACAGATGCTAGATGCCCCCACAGTGCCAGGTATACAGATGCCCCCCCCCCACAGTGCCAGGTATACAAATGCCCCCAAAGTGCCAGGTATACAAATGCCCCTCACAGTGCCAGGTATACAGATGCCCCCACAGTGCCAGGTATACAGATGCCCCCACAGTGCCAGGTATACAAATGCCCCCACAGTGCCAGGTATACAAATGCCCCCACAGTGCCAGGTATACAAATGCCCCTCACAGTGCCAGGTATACAAATGCCCCTCACAGTGCCAGGTATACAAAGTCCCCTCACAGTGCCAGGTATACAGATGCCCCCACAGTGCCAGGTATACAGATGCCCCCCACAGTGCCAGGTATACAAATGCCCCTCACAGTGCCAGGTATACAAATGCCCCTCACAGTGCCAGGTATACAAATGCCCCTCAGTGCCAGGTATACAAATGCCCCTCACAGTGCCAGGTATACAAATGCCCCTCACAGTGCCAGGTATACAAATGCCCCTCACAGTGCCAGGTATACAAATGCCCCTCACAGTGCCAGGTATACAAATGCCCCTCACAGTGCCAGGTATACAAATGCCCCTCACAGTGCCAGGTATACAGATGCTAGATGCCCCCACAGTGCCAGGTATACAGATGCTAGATGCCCCCACAGTGCCAGGTATACAGATGCCCCCCCCCCACAGTGCCAGGTATACAAATGCCCCCAAAGTGCCAGGTATACAAATGCCCCTCACAGTGCCAGGTATACAGATGCCCCCACAGTGCCAGGTATACAGATGCCCCCACAGTGCCAGGTATACAAATGCCCCCACAGTGCCAGGTATACAAATGCCCCCACAGTGCCAGGTATACAAATGCCCCTCACAGTGCCAGGTATACAAATGCCCCTCACAGTGCCAGGTATACAAAGTCCCCTCACAGTGCCAGGTATACAGATGCCCCCACAGTGCCAGGTATACAGATGCCCCCCACAGTGCCAGGTATACAAATGCCCCTCACAGTGCCAGGTATACAAATGCCCCTCACAGTGCCAGGTATACAAATGCCCCTCAGTGCCAGGTATACAAATGCCCCTCAGTGCCAGGTATACAAATGCCCCTCACAGTGCCAGGTAAACAGATGTCCCCACAGTGCAAGGTATACAATTGCCCCCCACAGTGCCAGGTATACAATTGCCCCTCACAGTGCCAGGTATACAATTGCCCCTCACAGTGCCAGGTATACAATTGCCCCTCACAGTGCCAGGTATACAGATGCGCGCCCCCCCCCCCCCCCCCCACGTCCCCCCTTCCCCCCGTGCTGCTTACCACTGCTTCTTTCGGCGGGACACGGAGGAGAGCGCGGCTATGTTGGGCGGCGGCGTGTAGGACTTGAAACCAGCCGCCAGTTCGAGAGCCAACCAGAGCTCGCGGACCGGCAGCCGCGGCTCCTGATTGGCTGCCGGTCCACAAGCTCTGATTGGTTCACGAACCGGCGGCTGGTTTCTAGTCCTACACGCCGCCGCCATCCACCGCGCTCTCTTCCTGAGTCCCTGTCATGATAGCTGAGACACGCTGCCGCCGGACTGAGCGGCGGCGTGTCTCACAGAGAAGCGGGTGGGCCGGAGCAAACGGCTTTGCGGGCCTTATACGGCCCGCGGGCTGGAGGTTCCCCACCCCTGCTTTAGGCAGTACACACTGTCGTATTGGACCAACCACCCAATATTGCAGAGTGCACTGACAGCATTACATATGGTTATCTGACCAGTTTTCGTAGCTCTTTCATATAAACCCACATTTAATATAGGTTCAGTGGCTGTTTTAAATCAGCACCAGCACTATAAACACATGTATTATGTTAGGGATTTAAACATAAAAACTGATTCTACTGTAACAATACTGATATAAGCCAGTGATGGCAGAACCCAACAACTTATATTTCTATTTTCATAAAATTGTGTTAACCAAAAATATTTAAAGCTGACCTTCATTTTACGGAATGGGATTATACAACCACCAAAAGAGGAGATCTATCAAAGCTTGGAGAGAGATTAAGGGGTCTATTCATTGAACAGTTAAAAGTCCTTTATGAGTGATAACCGCTCGTAAAACTGCTTCCTCCTATTCACAGAAGGGGTTACCATGGAGAAATCACATCTCTCCCCAGCGGTGCCCCTGATTAGTGGAGAAATTGCTTCCCCATACAGTAGTATGGAGAGAGCGATTCATAGACATACGGAAGGCTTAGATTTCCATTTCGCTTCTCTACATAAATACCCATTATAAAATGCCATCACAGGATGGCGTAAGGAGGGGTCTAAAGGGGAGGAACAGTGAAGACAGCTGCCTCCTCCCTGTTCTCTCCACCCCCTACACTAACTCTGACCAATCAGAGGTGGCCAATGGCACTCGGCAGGGAAGCAGAGATGTCTGTCTCCTGCAGTCACAAGAGACATCCGCACTCTGCCCCCAAGCACCACCGCCCTGCAGACACCCACAATCTGTCCCCCAGCTGATCACTGCACCCTGGCCTCCCCTGCAGACGACCCCCCCCCCCCAACCCAGTCAGTGCTGGTGCTGCTGGAAGCTGGGAAAGAAGTCCCCATTTCCCCTCCATGCTGCTAGTGAGCTCCAGGACAGTCCTCTTCTTTGCGTGGCCAGCAACAGCTCCTGTGCAGAGCATACTCACCGCTGCCCGCTCCCTGCCTTACTGACTCACCACTGCCCTCTGCTCGGCCCCTCCCCTCTACGCCTTCCCTCTACGCCCAAAGATCCACTGGTGGACGATACTGGCGGTGGGAAACAATAAAATGGGGGGAGAGGAAGCAAAGCCGGGAGCACAGGACCCGGTTATACTGGACAGCATCACAAAACAAGGTAGGTCACATTAATTGCCATTTAACCAGGCTAACTATCACATCAAGTGATGTGGCATATACTGAAAAGTAACAATTCCATAACGCAACCCTACAGAAATAAATCCCCAAGTACCAACCAATGGGCTCCTGTTATTTTCAAACACAGCCTGTACAATTACAGAAGCTAACTGGTTGATACTTTCTCCTCAAAGCTATGATGAATCCCCCCCCCCCCAAATTATCATAAGTTTGGTAATGCACAGAATGGAAGTCATTCTGCATTAAGTACATTGGTGATAGGAGTGAAAATCGACATATTTGAGTAACGCAACATGGCTTTTATTAGTGTAGTATTAGTCGCTCTAGTACATTTGATTGTGGACACCCCACGGACAGAGAAGGAAGTTGAGAGTCAGGTCCCACTTACCCATGTCAGAGTCACCGCCACCAGAGGAGATTAACTTACGAAAAATCTCTTGTTTCTTGAACATCACCATAGGGGAAGTGTTTTCCAACTTGGTGAAGAAGGAGGGGAGATAATTTATATTTCCCGGAGAACGAGAGTCAGTCCTGGGAAAAAAAGAAGAATAAGGAACATACACAATGGATCAATGAAACTGGTTTAGATGTTATAGTTTGGAAGAAAATGAGTCAAACTACCTGCCTGTGACTGGTAAGCCTGTATATTGTTCTAAGTAACTTATAATGCCGGGACAAATGTTGAGAGCTATTCAAGAATACTTGATGTCAGTTAGTAAATAAGAAGTTGCTGTATTATGGCATTATATCAGTTATGAAATATGTGGAGAGTTTGCACTCAAGAAATATGCAAATTTGTAGGGCATTCCTGACTAATAAAGGGGTTTATCCCCAATGTATTTCGAATAAAGTGAAAGACCTGACTGATGCAAATTTGTAACTACTGTTAAAGAGCAAATGTGATTGGATGTTCACTCTGAAAAAAAAAAATGAAGCTTAATTAATCAAAAGTCAACAATTAAGACAGAGTAGTAAACACAAAAATAACCCCTGAAAATAGACTTGCTAATATTTAATAGAAGTTAGATGTAGCCCTGCAACAGGATTATTATGCATTAATCTGCTAACAAGAGACACTAAAAAAAGAGACTATTAGTAAATGCAGTGGGATGAGACAAGTGGGAACGTTTTACTTGCCAACAAGAAAGCTTGCTAAATGCAAGGCGAGGTACTGTATTGACAAGGAATACATTGATTAATCCTACAGCAATTATAGCAGTTTCTCAAATGAAGTGTGCAGTTTAAAAGGACTATTACAGAAGGTAGTGAATGACTATGCCCAACAAAATATTGCGTAATAAGGCTTTAACTGGAACAAATACCAAAAAGTTAAGTACTTCTGGAACCTGTGGTATCGTTGTCAAAATACCTGCACTGGAATTAATGGTACCAGATACTCCAGAATCAACTAGTAAGAACGGTTTGGCAAGTCTATTGTGACAACCTACCTTTGTTCAGCAGGCTCCGGTCTCTGGGACATTAACATCATATTATCCTGCTTTGTATGCATAATTGGGACCTGTGGAGGTGATATAGGCTCGTATGGCTCACTGATGTGCCCCCTCTCTGGTGACTTTCCAGGCCTGTATAGATAAAACATTGGACTATTATGATATGGCCCACCAAGAGCTTCTCTAGAAATGGCTCCACATTAACAGTCTTTCTCACAAACCACATTTGTTGGCAAATCAGATTCCCTTTAACACCCCTGCGCCCTCTCCATCAGGTTGAGAGCTAGATGTAAAGAATGTAGTTTGTGGGAATCCAGGAGCGCTCCGTACCCTTAGCTGCCTGGTGTCAAATACCAGGGATTTTCCTGAAATCTCTACTGTATAGATATGTGTTTAGTGTTTATAGCCGAATGGGCGCTGGGTATAAATGGAGTACTATATGTTTAAAAAAGTATTTATAGGTTTTTATATATAGCAGAAAATGACATTTGGACAAGGATAAAAAACATATATAGACTGATTAAAAAATAGCAGAATATGTGGACAAATAGGGTGATAAGCATACACCCAAATAATATCAAATGATCTCAATGATGCATACCCGGTGTGTGAAATTGGAGCCACTAGGCTCCAAAGTTTTTCACCAGTAGTAAGAGGGTCCTTCCTAGTAGTAAAAAGTAACTCCTTCCTCGTGGTGCCACAGACGCGTTCCGAGCTCCTGGCTCTTTATCAAGGTAGATAGATGATGTGTGGTGAGTGACTTTTTTTCTGCCTTAATATAGAGCCAGGAGCTCGAAACGCGTCGGTAGCACCACTAGGAAGGAGTGACTTTTTACTACTAGGAAGGACCCTCTTACTGCCAGTGAAAAACTTTGGAGCCCAGCAGGGTATCACCTTGGACACACACCACCCTTCACACCTAGTGGCTCCAATTTCCCACACCGGGTATGCATCACTGAGATCATTTGTCGCATGTCATTTGATATTATTTGGGTATATGCATATCAGCCCATTTATCCACATATTCTGCTATTTTTTAATCAGTGTGTGTGTGTGTGTGTGTGTATATATATATTTATATATATATATTTATTTTATCCTTGTGCAAATGCCATGTTCTGCTATATATAAAAACCTATAAAGTACTTTTTTAAACATATTGTATTCAATTTATACCCTGTGCCCAGTGGGCTATAAACACCAAACACACAAATCTGAGAGCTAGATGTAGTTTTGTAAAGATCATACCATAGTCACCTTACCAATGGTGCAAGTAGAAAAAAAACTCTTAGTGGTAGTAGCCGAAGGCCCGCACACCCCAAAAAAAGGGTGTGGCCGCTGAAAATGGGGGCGTGATACACATATGCCCCCAATAGTACCAGATACACATATGCCTCCAGAGTGCCAGATATGACCCCACTGCCAGATATGCCCAAACATTGCCAGATATACATGCCCCCAGAGTGCCAGATACACATATGCCCCCAGAGTGCCCGATATGCCCCTACTTTGCCACATACACATGCCCCCACAGTGCCAGATATGCCCCCAGCAGTGTAACTCACGGTTGCTGCTGCCTGGGGCCGGCACGGTCTGCTGCTGTGGAGAGGAGAAAACAGCATGCGAACCTCCTGCCCTCAGTCCAGTCTCCAAGTCTTCCTGCGGCAGTGCCCTGTATATCAGATCTGGCGCTGGTTCACGAGCCAATCAGAGCTCGCGGTCCGGCATCAGCGGCTCTTGACTGGCTGCGGGTCCGTAAGATCTGACTGGCTCACGGACCGGCGGATCAGTTAGTGTAATACACACCACCGGACTCAGGGGGGAGTGACTGGGTCCGGCTGGGAATTTCTTACCGGTACGCAGTACCGCCATACTTGCAGCACTGCACCTTACACATTCACTCTGTCTATTTAATCCCACGTTCAATGTGCAGTGACATTTCCATGTCACAGTTTTATAAAGTATGAGATTAGGCACATGTGTGTACACAGTAACAACATAGCCTATTTGGCTGAGAATATACATTATATAATAAAACCAAAATGTGAGCTTTACACTGGTACAGTGTACCAACACACAACATAACCGTGGCATCAAATTACCTTCCTCGAGGCTTGTCAGGCATGTTTTCAGGAGACACCCTAGAAGCGGGCCGCTGATGGTGCATAGGCTGGGCCTGTGAGTCAGGGCTGAACCTGTTGGATGGCTTGGACCGGACAGGGGCTGATGGTGGGGCAGTGTTCTGGAATGTAGATGTGGGGGGCTGCTGAGAAGCCTGGGTGGCAGACTGATTCCTGGCAAAGTCTTGTGTTATAATGTGCTGAGAAAAAATAAATTGTCAAAGATATGGAGTTATACACTTATAACTAAAATAGAAAATAAAAGACAAATCTCTTAAATGATGAAAACAGAACTCCATTAATTTTTTTTTATGTAACACAAACAAGCTCCCTTTTAAACTATCTACCTTACAGAACATATTTAAACTTCACTTTAATTCTATACTTCCAGTCAGAGCTGGATTAAGGATTCAGGGGGCCTCGGGCACGTAAGACTGGGAGTGGCCCAAAAGCTGCAGTGATACACACACTGTCATACAGTCAGTAACATATACATATGAACAGTTACACACACACACACATATATATATATATACACACACACACACACATATATATATATATATATATATATATATATATATATATATACACTCAAACATATAGTCACACAAATATACATATAGCAGTATATTAACCTTACATCATCACTCGGCACACTGTCTGCAGTTGCTTCCGCCTCCTCTTTCCCATGTTGCTAGCACTGACTGGCTGCACACAGTGCCATGTAGCCCCACCCCCTGCTCATTCTCTATCCTCCCTCTCCTTTCCAATTTCTACAGCTTGCAGTGCACTCTTGCACAAACTAGGGGGACCAGGAAAACTTGCTGATGTTGTAAAAGACTGATGTTGTATCAGTTTCCATATTATAATACAATGTGTAAAAAAAATAACATCAAGGGTCAATACAACACTGGACGATATGTCGTCTGATCCAGCAGATCAGACCGGCATATCGGGCACATCATCTAGTGTGTGCCCGCTATGTCGCAGGCGATGCACGGTCCGTCAGCCCTGCATGCAGGGTAGAAGGGCGACATCGCTAGCGAGGGCCATGCTGCGGGCGCCATCACTCCTATCACCGGCAAGTGTGTATGCACTTGCTGATGTCAGTCTCCCCCATCGGGTCCAGTCGCTGCTGGGTACACACATCGTGTCAGCTTTAGAATACACTTTGGGAAGTTCCTTACAGTTGTGGTTAGTTTCAAAAGTATGTTAATAGCAAAAAAGCATCTAGAAAAGGTGATACTAAAGGGAACCAAGTACAGCTACATGAATTCCAGGAAGCAAGGTCTGCACAACAACTATGATTATATATGTTTATTACCAGCAAATCACAGTGGAAAATATACAATCATCAAGTGAATATTGACTTCAAACACTTACACATATATGATCGGCTAGCGTGATCAGTCTATGAGTTTGAGGCACATGTGTGGGTGCTGGCTGCTGTGGTGAGGGGGACTCCTGTTGCGTCCGGTAGCGACTGGGCTGTCCTTCATATTGTCGGCTACTTTCATCTGAATCATAAATAGGAAAACTGCTTATGAAAGAGGAAAGCCTGAACACTCTTGAGAGGGTCTATATATTCCACTATAAGGAAAGCTTACTTTCTGGCTGGCTTGGCTTAGGGACTTCTTGTTGGTAGGTCTCTTTTTCCTGTACCGGCACTGGTGAATTTGCTGGGCTGATGACTTCTATGGTGTCCCTTGGAGGCTCGAAGCGATGGGAAGACACTACAGAAGTTAAAAAAAAAATCTCAACAAAATGTTCCCAATGTCATTACCCTCTGATGAAACTGGGCAACACCGCAGGGGAGAAACTTACATATGCTCTATACCCATAGACTTAGATTCTAAGCCACTATTTTCCAAACTTGCAGGGAGTCGTATCAACCCCTCAAGGTAGAAAAAATAAGATTTTAAACCTACCGGTAAATCTTTTTCTCGTAGTCCGTAGAGGATGCTGGGACTCCGTAAGGACCATGGGGAGAGACGGGCTCCGCAGGAGATATGGGCACTTTAAGAAAGTCTTGGACTCTGGTGTGCACTGGCTCCTCCCTCTATGCCCCTCCTCCAAACCTCAGTTAGAGAAACTGTGCTCAGAGGAGACGGACAGTACAAGGAAAGGATTTTTGTTATCCAAGGGCAAGATTCATACCAGCCACACCAATCACACCGTATAACTTGTGATATACTACCCAGTTAACAGTATGAAAAACAACATAGCATCAGTCCAAGACTGATGAAACTATAACATAACCCTCATGCAAGCAATAACTATATACAAGTCTTGCAGAAGTAGTCCACACTTGGGACGGGCGCCCAGCATCCTCTACGGACTACGAGAAAAAGATTTACAGGTAGGTTTAAAATCTTATTTTCTCTTACGTCCTAGAGGATGCTGGGAACTCCGTAAGGACCATGGGGATTATACCAAAGCTCCCAAACGGGCGGGAGAGTGCGGATGACTCTACAGCACCGATTGAGCAAACAGGAGGTCCTCCTCAGCCAGGGAATCAAACTTATAGAACTTTGCAAAGGTGATTGACCCCGACCAAGTAGCAGCTCAGCACAGCTGTAGTGCCGAGACCCCTCGGGCAGCCGCCCAAGAAGAGCCCACCTTCCTAGTGGAATGGGCCTTAACTGATTTTGGTAACTGCAATCCTGCCGTAGAGTGCGCCTGCTGAATCGTGTTACAGATCCAGCGAGCAATAGTCTGCTTTGAAGCAGGACCGCCAACTTTGTTGGCTGCATACAGGACAAACAGTGCTTCTGTTTTTCTGATCCTAGCCGTTCTAGCCACGCAAATTTTCAAAGCCCTGACCACATCAAGGGACTCGGAATCCTCCAAGTCACGTGTAGCCACAGGCACGACAATAGGTTGGTTCATATGAAAGGATGAGACCACCTTTGGCAGGAATTGAGGACGAGTTTGCAATCCCGCTCTATCCATATTGAAAACCAGATAGGGGCTTTTATGTGATAAAGCCGCCAATTCCGAAACTAGCCTAGCCGAAGCCAAGGCTAACAACATGACCACCTTCCAGGTGAGATATTTCCACTCCACTGTCTTAAGTGGTTCAAACCAATGTGACTTAAGGAAACTTAACACCACGTTAAGGTCCCAAGGCGCCACCGGAGGTACAAAAGGAGGCTGAATATGCAGTACTCCCTTCACAAAAGTGTGTACTTCAGGTAATGAGGCAAATTCCTTTTGAAAGAAAATTGATAAGGCAGAAATCTGAACTTTTAATGGAGCCTAATTTTAGTCCCAAATTCACTCCAGTTTGTAGGAAGTGAAGAAAACGGCCCAGGTGGAATTCTTCCGTAGGAGCATTCCTGGCCTCACACCAAGAAACATATTTTCTCCATATTCGGTGATAATGTATACAACCATACCTTACACAAGACACTGCTAAAACTCTAATCCACGCTCTCATTATCTCCCGCATTGATTATTGTAATAGTCTCCTAACTGGTCTTCCCAAAACGAGACTCTCACCACTACAATCCATTCTGAATGCAGCGGCGAGGCTTATCTTCCTCGCTAGACGTTCATCGTCTGCAGATCCACTCTGTCAGTCCCTCCATTGGTTACCTGTACTCTACCGCATTCAATATAAAATACTTTTACTCACACACAAGGCCATTAACCAAACTACACCAACGTACATCACTTCGCTTATCACAAAATATCTCCCAACCCGACCTCTTCGCTCTTCACAAGACCTGCGTCTCTCATCCACACTCATTACTCGCTCCCACTCACGACTGCAGGACTTTCATCGGGCTGCACCCACTCTGTGGAATGCCCTACTACGCACAATAAGACTCTCCTCTAGTCTCCAAACCTTCAAGCGTTCCCTCAAAACTCACCTCTTTAGGCAAGCGTATCAAATTCCTGAACCACCCACATAACTTTCATAAACCTTCCTATCAAATTACATCCACTCTGTACAGTCCACACATATCCTCACATGTCTTCTCATTCTATGCAATAGATAGCACCTTTCCTTGTGTACATATGCCTATTTCCCTATAGATTGTAAGCTTGCGAGCAGGGCCTTCCTACCTCTATGACTGTTATCACCCAGTTTGTTATTGTTATTTCAAATTGTAAAGCGCAACGGAATTTGCTGCGCTATATAAGAAACTGATAATAAATAAATAAATAAATAATGTTTAGATGTCACGTCCTTCCTAGCCTTTATTAGCGTAGGAATGATCTCATCCGGAATACCTTTTCCCGCTAGGATCCGGCGTTCAACCGCCATGCCGTCAAACGCAGCCGCGGTAAGTCTTGGAACAGATAGGGACCTTGTTGTAACAAGTCTTACCTTAGAGGAAGAGGCCACGGATCTTCTGTGAGCATTTCTTGCAGATCCGGATACCAGGTCCTTCGTGGCCAATCTGGAACAATGAGAATTGTTCTCACTCCTCTTTTTCTTATTATCCTCAACACCTTGGGTATTAGAGGAAGAGGAGGAAACGCATGTACCGACTGGAACACCCACGGCGTCACTAGTGCGTCCACAACTACCGCCTGAGGGTTTCTTGACCTAGGGCAATAACTTTGTAGCTTTTTGTTGAGACGGGATGCTATCATGCCTATTTGGGGTAGTCCCCACCGACTTGCAATCTGCGCGAAGACTTCCTGACGAAGTCCCCACTCTCCCGGATGCAGATCGTGTCTGCTGAGGAAGTCTGCTTCCCAGTTGTCCACTCCCGGAATGAACACTGCTGACAGAGCGCTTACATGATTCTCCGCCCAGCAAAGAACTCTGGTGGCTTCCGCCATTGCCACTCTGCTCTTTGTGCCGCCTTGGCGGTTTACATGAGCTACTGCGGTGATGTTGTCTGACTGGATCAGAACTGGTCGATTGAGAAGTAAGATCTCCGCTTGACATAGGGCGTTGTATATGGCCCTTAGTTCCAGGATGTTGATGTGTAGACAAGTCTCTTGACTTGGAAATTTCTTCCCTGTGTGCTCCCCAACCTCGGAGGCTCGCGTCCGTGGTCACCAGGATCCAGTCCTGAATGCTGAACCTGCGGCCCTCTAGAAGGTGAGCACTGTTTAGCCACCACAGGAGAGATACCCTGGCCCTGCGGGACAGGGTGATCCGCTGATGCAATTGCAGATACGACCCGGACCATTTGGCCAATAGGTCCCATTGGAAGGCCCTTGCATGGAATCTGCCGTATGGAATGGCTTCGTATGTTGCCACCATCTTTCCCAGGACTTGAGTGCAATGATGTACTGACACTTGTTTTGGTTTTAACAAGTTCATGACTAGAGTCATGAGTTCCTGCGCTTTTTCCTTCGGAAGAAAAACCCTTTTCTGGTCTGTGTCCAGAATCATGCCCAAGAAGGGCAGACGAGTTGTAGGATTCAGCTGCGACTTTGGAATATCGAGAATACAGCCGTGTCGCTGTAAAACATTCAGTGAAAGTGATACGCTGCTCAGCAACTTCACCCGTGATCTCGCTTTTATGAGGAGATCGTCCAAGTACGGGATAATTGTGACACCCAGCTTGCGCAGGAGCACCATCATTTCCGCCATTACCTTGGTGAAAATTCTCGGGGCCGTGGAAAGCCCAAACGGCAACGTCTGAAATTGGTAATGACAATCCTGTACCGCCAATCTCAGGTACGCCTGATGAGGAGGATATATGGGGACATGCAGGTATGCATCCTTTATGTCCAGAGATACAAAAAATATCCCCCTTCTAGGCTGGCGATGACCGCCCTGAGTGATTCCATCTTGAACTTGAACCGTTTTAAGTAAAGGTTCAGGAATTTTAAATTTAAAATGGGTCTGACCGAACCGTCCGGTTTCGGAACCACAAACAGAGTTGAGTAGTACCCCTGCCCTCTTTGAAGCAGGGGAACCTCTACCACCACTTGTTGCAGACACAATTAGTGAATCGCATGTAACACTATCTCCCTTTCCAGGGGTTGTTTCGGTAGGGCCGATTTGAAAAACCGGCGAGGAGGCACTTCTTCGAATTCCAGCTTGTAACCCTGGGAAACAAATTCTATTGCCCATGGATCCACCTGTGAGTGGACCCAGACGTGGCTGAACAGTCGAAGACGTGCCCCCACAGGAGCTGACTCCCTCAGGGGAGCCCCAGCGTCATGCAGTGGATTTAGCAGAGGCCGGGGAGGACTTCTGTTCCTGGGAACTAGCTGTGTTGTGCAGCTTTTTCCCTCTGCCCTTACCTCTGGCTAGAAAGGACGATCCCCGTGCTCTCTTGCTTTTACTGGAACGAAAGGACTGCATTCGATAATGAGGCGCTTTCTTAGATTGTGAGGGAATATATGGCAAAAAAATTTGATTTACCTGCCGTAGCCGTGGAGACGAGATCCGAGAGGCCCTCTCCGAACAATTCCTCACCCTTGTAAGGCAACAACTCCATATGCCTCTTTTAGTCGGCATCACCTGTCCATTGCATGTTCCACAGGACACGTCTAGCAGAAATCGACATAGCGTTGACTCTAGAACCCAGTAGACTAATGTCTCTTTGGGCATGTCTTAGATAGATATATATATATATATATATATATATATATATATATATATCTATCTATCTATCTATCTATCTATCTATCTATCTATCTATCTATCTATCTATCTATCTATCTATATATATATATATATATATATACATACACATACATACTAGGGACAATAACATGGTATCCTTATCTAGGGTTTCAATCTCTGCTGATAAGGTATCTGTCTACGCTGCCACAGCGCTATAACCCCATGCCGATACAATCGCCGGTCTGAGTAGTGAACCAGAATGTGAGTAAATGGACTTCAAAGTACTTTTACTGCATGCTATCTTCAGGATCCCTGAGGATAGCTGTAAAGTCAGCGCTACCTTTTTTGGGTAAACGTGTCAATGCCTTGTACACCCTAGGGGAAGATTCCCATCGTATCCTGGCCCCATTAGGAAAAGGATACTCCCTGAGAATTCTTTTTGGGAAGCTGCAGCTTCTTGTCTGGAAATTCCCGCTCTTTTTCTGCATGAGAGGAGGGAAATTTACCTCAGCTTTCTTCCCCTTAAACATGTGTACTCTCGTGTCAGGGACAGATGAGTCATCAGTGATATGCAAAACATCTTTTATTACAATAATCATATATTGAATACCTTTCTGCCAGTTTTGGCTGTACTTTGCATTATCGTAGTCGACACTGGAGTCAGACTCCGTGTCAATATCAGAGTCTATTATTTTGGATAGTGAGCGTTGTGAGACCGTGAAGGTCTCTGTGACATAGGGACAGACATGGGTAGATTCCCTGTCTGTTCTCTAATCTTTTGTGTAAAATTCATCTTAGCACTTAATTTCACATATCCAATCAGGCGTCGGCGTTGTCGACGGAGACACCACACACACATTTGCTCCATCTCCTCCTTAGGAGAGCCTTTTACCTCAGACATGTCGACACACACGTACCGACACACCACACACTCGGGGAATGCTCTTCTGAAGACAGTTCCCCCACAATGCCCTTTGGAGAGACAGAGAGAGAGAGTATGCCAGCACACACCCCAGCGCAATATGACCCAGGAAAAACACAGCAATTTAATGTTTGCCTCGTAGCGCTGTTATTATTATCTGCGCCGAATTATGTGCCCCCCCTCTTCTTTAAAACCCTCTCTTCTACCGTGGTATAAGCAGGGGAGAATCCGGGAGCTTCCCCTCAGCGGTGCTGTGGAGAAAAACATGGCGCTGGTGAGTGCTGAGGGAGAAGCCCCGCCCCCTAGGCGGCGGGCTTCTGTGCCGCTACAAGTGTAAAATTGGCGGTGGCTCATGCATATATACAGTGTCCAGCTGTATATATGCTCTCTTTTGCCAAATAAGAGGTTTATACTGCTGCCCAGGGTGCCCCCCCCCCTGCACCCTTACAGTGACTGCCGTTTGTGAGGTGTATGGGAGCAATGGCGCACAGCTACAGTGCTGTGCGTTACCTCAGTGAAGATCAATGAAGTCTTCTGCCGCCTCTGAAGATCTTTTCCTCTCATACTCACCCGGCTTCTATCTTCCGGCTCTGTGAGGAGGACGGCGGCGCGGCTCCGGGACGAACTCCAGGGTTAGACCTGTGTTCTGACACCCTCTGGAGCTAATGGTATCCAGTAGCCTAAGAAACAGAGCCCTGAAACTCAGAGAAGTGGGTCTGTTTCTCTCTCCTCAGTCCCTCGATGCAGGGAGTCTGTTGCCAGCAGGCTCCCTGAAAATAAAAAACCTAACAAAAATGCTTTCTTACAGGAAACTCAGGAGAGCTCCTGAAATGCACCCAGCTCCTCTGGGCACAGTATCAAACTGAGGTCTGGAGGAGGGGATAGAGGTAGGAGCCAGTGCACACCCAGAGTCAAAGTCTTTCTTAAAGTGCCCATGTCTCCTGCGGAGCCCGTCTATCCCCATGGTCCTTACAGAGTCCCAGCATTCTCTACGGCGTTAGAGAAAATGGAAAAATTGCCTTTAGCAACAAATCGGCTTGAAACAATTATTTTGTAGACTGTGCTAGATGAATAATAGCTTGACGGTGATTCTGGTAACATGGGCAACGTTTTATCGCTCTTGAAGGTGCTATACCTCTCTTCCTTGGTCTTTAAAACCCCAACCCTGCATTTTTGTATGGATGTCTTCAGCACCAGAATTGAACTAATTAGCTCCACTTGCAGATCTTTTCAGCCAGTAAAGAATACACCTGTACACCAATTAGTAGATATGGAAAACATGCACTGAGGACAGAGTTTGGGAAACACTATTCTAAACAATCTTCTACATGATGGTCCTAATTCAAGGTTGATCGCAAAAGCAAAATCTTCCTCTAATGGGCAAAACCATACCCCCCAACTTCTCAGTATTCTAAAGAGCGTGCTTCCGAAAAAAGGAGAGTTGCCTAGGAAAAGGGGGTGTGGCTTCCCGGGAGGACCCACGACTGCGAGCCACGCCCCCGTTTTCATCACTTAGGGGCATGCCCAGCGCTCTGTGAGCCGCTGGCATGCCCCCTCTCCCTCTGACTCAAGTGAATAAACGCTGGGCGCATGCGCACAGCGTCTATTCACCGCTGCTCTGCTAAGCAGGGCAGCGAGACACAGAGACTCCTAACTGACCCCTACACCGCGGGACACTGCGGGCCGGGACTGTCCCGGAAAAATCGGGACAGTTGGGAGGTTTGGCAAAACCATGTGCAGTGCAGGTGGGGAAGACCCTTGAATTAGGCCCAATATGCTGTGATGCTTATAGATAAGGATCTTTAACAACCCAAAGGGGTAGATGTATGATCCTCCGTTATGTGCCATAGCTGTATATGTGTATGGTATGCGCTGCAGATGCCGCTTCGATGTATGTGTTATGCCAGCAGCATTGGCGCTCTTATCTGCAAGATAGGGCACCGATGAGCCAGCAAATGTATGAACTTGTCTTGTCGCTGACCGTTCCGACAACTGCAGCTATCGATTTCCACAACTGCAGCAGGTTGTTGCCAGATGCACAGCACTGTCCCTGGCTGTCGGCTACAACAGCCAGAGATTGTGCAAACCAAAATATTTTTTTTTTATTTTTTTTACCCGCAGGGAGATTTGTGACCGGCACAAGCGCTGGTCTCAGTCAGCAGGTACAGCCGTAAGATAGGCAGTGTACTCTCCCTCTTTGGCAATATACATTCTATCGATGCAGGGACATGTTTCGCAGCGCTAAATGGGCGAAGCAGGTCCTGACAAGTAATGGGAGAACCGGACCAAATCATATATCTCCCCCCAGATTCCTGGAATTAATATAAAGGAGACAGTCTGAAATAATTATGTTTACATGTATATATATCAAGGAGACTATTCACTGCTACCAATTAAACCATTGTGGCATTTATACAAGTCTTTATAGCATCCTGATACAACAATTATTATATACAGATGTAACCATGCTCAACTTACAGCGATGCGGCATGCTGTGTGGCATGCCAGGCTGCGACAATACGCTCCATTAATTCCAAAAGGAATGCCAGGCTGCGATTATTTGCCGACTGCAAATAGTCTCAGCCTGGCCTGCCATGCAGCAAGCCGTGCTGCAGCATCACAGCAAAGATGAGCATAGCTACATTGTAGCAGTATCTTTATGGTTTTCTGTTACAAAGGTCTGCCATTGAAATACTCTTAAAAGTGCCTAGTAATTTTACCCCTTTTACATCGCCACTAAAACCCTGGGTTATTACAGTGATAGCCCGGGAGCGGCTAGGTGTAAAAGGGTTTACCCAGATCTAGTTACCTGGGAATCCAACACGGCTAGCCTGCAGGGTTGGGCCCGGGAAGAACTTGAGTTGCGATGCAGTGTAAACGGGTTAGCCGGGTCGATGTGACCCGGGACCCGTTCACTGCATAGAGAAGAGGAGAACGCTTGGAGATAATTTTGTCTCCAAGCGCCGCCTCTACACGTCAGCGGTGACATCACAAACCCGGCAATATGCCTGGGCGAGCCGCTGTCTGAAAGGGGGTCACAGCCGGGAGCACCCATCTACGGCTCCCGGGTGCGACTCGTCATTTCAGTATAAAAGCGCTATCAGTGAGGAATTCAATTAAATGTGGTCATTTACTGCTGGCTAATTGATCCCCCAAGGCTATTCAATTAGAGCGGGTGGTCTTCAGTATGCCGAATGTCGGGATCCCGGCGCACAGTATACCGGCGCCGGGATCCCGACACCCGGCATACCGACATCTATTCTCCCTCATGGGGGTCCACGACCCCCCTGGAGGGAGAATAAAATAGCGTGGCGAGCGCAGCGAGCCCGCAAGGGGCTCCTTTGCGCTCGCCACACTGTCAGTATGCCATACTACACCCATTAGAGCCCATAGCAGCCCACAGGCAGCAGTTAATGAGGATTTGCATTAAAACCTGAGGCTACCACCCTTTTCCCCCACGGTAAAAACCACATCTAACTGAAAGCCCTGAAAGAGTATTATATATGTGCTGTGAAAAAAACATAGCTTGCTCAATCTGTCCACTTACAGCTACTGGAGGAATCGGAGCTCTGTGAACTTCGCTCGCGAGCATCTTTGTCAGAGGCTATCTGCTGTGTTATGATGACATCTATGAAGTTAGCTGCAGTTATAGTGGTCTTTCCTCTTGTCCTTAACTCCTCCATATATCGTGATTTTGTATGTGCAGTTTTATCTTTACCAGCCTCAGAGTACACGGCTGGGGATGGCTGGCTTTGCGACTTGCTGCTAGAGAAGCTGGATGAGGTGTATGGGCTTTGTACCAGTCTACGCTCAGATTCCATTTGCTGTTGCTCTAATGCTGCACGCCTGGCCATGTTCTCCTCTGATCGTGCAGAATCCAGCTTGCTTTCTTTTGGTTTGGAGACTTCCATTTGTGGCGCAGAAGCTGCTGCATCTACTAAGGCAGCTAATGCATCAGCTGCAGTGCTGTAGCGGGAGGCTGGAATTCCCTGGGTGATGGAGGGCCCTCCGGGATTGAGAGGCCTGGTGGATTGTAAAAAAAAAAAAAAAAAATTATGCAAAAAGTAATTGTACACTTTAAAACTGTTATTTCTATTTCATCACACTATAATACAAGGCTTTACTACATTTCTTTAATTGCATTAGTAATCCTGGATTTAGAATATACACTGCACAAAAGAACTATTGCTTTATATTTCTGAACTACGATTCATTTATCTTCTCCCAATGACCTACCAATTTTACCCATGTAGAAAATAATCCTTTCATAATGCAAGAAGATCTGGAGTTTAGTCAGGGCTGGCCTAACCACACCAAGATTAGAAAGTCATCTCTGGGAAGTGGTCAGGCTCAGATGACATGAAAATACATAACAGGATATGAGAAGAAAGACACAACCTCTAACCAGTTGATGGACTTGTAGAATGAGTGCCTATGATTTAGTGCGGTAAGTAGTAGAAGGAAAGTAACAAACAAACACTGGGGCAGGTGTATTAACCTGGAGAAGGCATAAGGAAGTGATAAACCAGTGATATGTGCAAGGTGATAAAGGCACCAGCCAATCAGATCCTAACTGTTAATTTACATATTGGAGCCGATTGGCTGGTGCCTTTATCACCTTGCACATATCACTGGTATCACTTCCTTATGCCTTTTCCAGGTTAATTCATCTGCCCCATTAATGTGTTAATAGCACAAATTCTAGAAACAGCCCTGGAGGCTGCAAGCTGAAATGTAGGAAAAACCAGCTGTTTAGTTGGGTTTTGGTGCTTTGTGTGGCTAAACCCTGTCTACTTGGGCGTGACACTGTAATTAAAGGGTGCCCAAAACAATTGAATTGCAAAAATGGGCACCCATTATTTGTCGCAGCTTAAAAAACAATTGAATCACCGCCAATATGTCATGCAAAAAAACTCAGTCTGATCAATTTATATCACAGTTCCCTCCAAGGTGACATTTCCACCATGTCTTATACAGAGAGCTGACCTGCAAAGCATATTTTTATTTTTTTTTATATATTCTTTATTTTGGTTTTACAGAAAAAATTAGGACATTTTCAAGAGTACAACAAGTCGTACAGTGTACAAATACATGGGTTAAGGTAACTGTAAAATATAAAACATCCAACATCTACACACTAAACAAGACAGGGGTTAGAGGGGGGAATGGGAATAGAAACAGGGGGGGAAATGGGCAAGCTAATCAGTCTTTATTAAATATTAGCGCGGGTTCCACGTAGCGAGGTGTGATACACAGATAAACGGCATCATGTTGAGTCTAGTGGGATCTGGTCTTTGTAGGTAGAGGTAGACTTAAACTCTATCCAAGAGAACCACGTGGCAACATAATCGGCACGTGAGTCAAGGACAGAGTGAAAAATATCCTCCATCGATCTATAGAATTCTATCCGCTGAAACCATTCCCATATTTGAGGGGGGGCCCGGGACTTCCAATGGACTGGCACTACAGCTCTCGCTGCGTTATTGAGATGTTTGAGAAGGGAATGTTTATATTTTGCCAGTGGGATTGTAGTGTGGGAGAGCAACCAGAAGTCGATTCCAGTAGGCGCCTGAAACCCCAGGATCTTGGAGGATATTTGAATTATTTGGTTCCAAAAGGTGGTGATCAGGGGACAGTCCCACCATATATGAAGAAGGGAGCCACATTCTTTCCCACACCTCCAGCACAAGGGGGATACTGAGGGATAAAACTTATGAAGAAGGGAAGGGCAGCGATACCACCTGGTAAGAAGTTTATACTGTGTTTCAATAACTTCTAAGCTAGTAGAACAACGGGACATAGCTTCACAGTGCTTCTGCCAGTTGATGTGTATACCTCTAGGTATGAGATCTGCATCCCATTTCGCGCAGAAAGCCGGGTTACCGGTGTAGCGACCATGCAGTAATATCTTATAGATACCTGATATAACATGTGAGGGTTCAGAGGATTGGGTGCACATTGCTTCAAAAGGGGTAAGACTACCAGTCAGTGTAGTAGCTGTCCTATGAGATAAAATAAAATGGCGAGTTTGGAGATAGAACCAGAAGTCAGTCGCAGGAATATCAGTTCCCTCTCTAATGTCATTGAAAGCTTTAATCTTCCCTCCAGAGAGCAAGTGTGTTATTCTAGTCAAACCTGCCCTGTTCCACCTAGTGGGCACACCCCCACCCATGCCTGGTCCAAACAGTGGGTTGTCAAGGAGTGGGAGAAGCAGAGAAGTTGATGAGGAAAGACCCATTTTGAATCTCAGTGTTCTCCATAGAGCCAAGGTGGGCCCAACCGTCAGGTGCGAAGAGCGGCCAATGGATCCAAGCCAGGGTACTGCCTGTAAATGCAAACCTGAAGAGCGTTTCTCCAAGTCAACCCACCGCTTAGAGCCGGCATCAGGCCGTGACCAATCCAGGACCCTATTCAAAATTGTAGCCTGATAGTATGCCGTAATCATGGGCAGCTGCTGGCCCCCTTGAGATTTCTTTAAGAATAGGTAGCAGTGTTTAAACCTGGGTTTTCTGCCGTTCCAAACAAAGTGGCTGATTGCTTTGTGCGCATTTGCCAAAAACTGATGGGGGAGCTTTAAGGGAATAGTTTGGAAAAGATAAAGTAGTCGTGGTAAGATATTCATTTTTACAATGTTCATACGGCCTAGCCAGGAGAACTTCTGTTGGAGCCACTGTGACATTTCCTTACGCAGTTTTTGCAATAAAGGAATATGGTTCAGAGTGACAGTGGTCGAGAGGGAGGAGGGGATCAGAATACCTAGGTATTTAATATGTGAGGGGTGCCAGGCAAATGGGAATGATGTTTTTAGAGACGAGACTAAGTCTGTGGCGAGAGAGATACTAAGAGCCGTTGATTTAGCATAATTAATCTTGAAATTGGATAATGCTCCAAAGCGTGTAAATTCCTTCATAAGTCCAGACAGGGAAACAGCAGGGTTTGTAACTATCGCTAAAAGGTCGTCCGCAAATAATGCAAGTTTATGTTCGTTTCCGCCCACCCTCAGGCCAGTGATATCCGGATTTTGTCTAATTGCTCTTGCCAGAGCTTCCATACAGATAACATATATCAATGGTGACAGCGGGCATCCCTGTCTAGTCCCATTAGAGATGACTATCGGGTCAGATAGTATTCCGTTTACCCGCACTTGTGCTGAGGGTGTTCGATATAGCGCCAATATTTTTTGCAGGAACACCTCTCCCAGGCCCAACCGACGCAGCGCGACCTCCATAAAGACCCAGTCAATGCGGTCAAAGGCTTTCTCAGCGTCTATGGAGAGAAGCATCATGGGGACCTTAGCGGTGTTCGCATGGGCAATCAAGTCAATCACTCGTATGGTGTTGTCCCTCGCTTCTCTACCACGTACGAAACCAACCTGATCCGGGTGCACTACTGTTGGAAGCAGCTGACACAGGCGATTCGCCAAGAGCTTAGCATATAATTTAAGGTCAACGTTAAGGAGGGAGATTGGCCTGTAATTAGATGGTAATGAAGGATCTTTTCCGTCTTTAGGGATGACCGTGACATGGGCCTCCAGGGACTGGTTTGAGAAGGGGATCTGTGGAGAGACCGCGTTACATGCCCGGAGCAGGAGGGGGAGAAGTTTATCTTGGAATGCTTTGTAATAGGATATGGGAAAGCCGTCAGGACCTGGGCTCTTTCCAGACGGGGAGGATTTCAGAGCGGACAGCAATTCGTCGGATGTAAAAGGGATGTCAAGGGCCTCAATTATAGCAGGGGAGAGGGACGGGAATTTAATCTCTTCTAGATAATCCTCTATTGCCTTCCCATGTACCGACTGCTCACACTGGGAGCGCTGAGAGGTCAGATTATAGAGTTTCGTATAGTACGTATGAAAAATCCCAGCCATCTTGTCGTCAGAAGCATGGGGGACACCAGAGGAGTCCTTAATCTCTCTGATATAAGTCAGGGATCTTTGGGCACGAAGGGCGCGGGCAAGAAGTTTCCCAGGTTTATTACCCCATCTGTGGAACTTGTGTCGACAGCAGCGAAATGCCCTACGAGTGCCTTCGTCTAGCAAGCCATTAAGAGAAGATCGAGCGTCTTGCAATTCTGCTAACACGTCTGAAGTTAGCGTGGATTTATGAATGGATTCCAGCCGTTTAATTTTAGTAAGTAGGGCTTCTCGACATTCGTTTTTTTGTTTTTTAAGGAGGGAGCCCAGTTGGATACACTTGCCCCTAATCACACATTTATGGGCTTCCCACAGCGTCACTGGGGAGACTTCATTAGTCATGTTAAGAGCTATATAGTCCTCAATGGCACTGTCCAGTTGGGCTCGGCAGTCTGGGTCTCTAAGGAAATGCTCGTTGAAGCGCCAGCGCCATTGACGTGGGGGGGGACAGCGCCAGGACAGGGTAACAGTTATTGGGGCATGGTCAGATCCGACTATTTGACCAATTGTGGCATCTACTAGAAAATCGAGGGAGTTATGGTCAATAAAGATATAGTCAATACGGGTATAGGAATTATGTGGGTGGGAATAAAACGTGTAGTCTCTATCTTTGGGGTGGAGCAGGCGCCAGGTGTCCATTAACTGAAAATCATGCAAAATTGACTTGAAGCGTCTAACATCAGTCTTAGAGGATCTAAGTGCTCCAGTTGAAGTATCTAGAAGAGGCTCCAATGCCCAATTAAGATCACCTCCTATCACTAATACCCCTGTCAAAGATTGTTCTATCAACTCCAAGGCCTCCCTCATAAAGCGAATCTGACCCTGATTAGGAAGATAAAGGTTAACAAATGTAAAAATTTGTTCAGCAATGGTAGCCTTCACCATCAGGCCCCTCCCATCTCCAATAGGGATTTCTAACACATCCTGTAATCTAATATGTTTGGCAAACAGGATTGCAACTCCCTTGGCCTTAGCCCCAGAGAAATCATTATAATATCCCTGCGGGAAATGACGAGAGTGTAGCTTCGGAGAGGCTCCTTTTTTAAAGTGCGTCTCCTGAAGGAACACCACGTCCGCTTTGTCGGTGTGTAGAGAGTGTAGGAGCCGGGACCTCTTCTCAGGGATATTGAGGCCTTTCACATTAAACGATACCAGCTTTAAGGTAGCCATATTGGTCTGATGGTCGTGGGTACCAGCATTGCTGGTTCGCTGTGATACCCATGTAGTCTTACGAAAAGAGCAGCCGCCCAGAACACCTTATCTAAATAAGGGGAGGGGGGTAGGAAAACACAAGAGGGAGGGAGGGAGGGGGGTAACAGAGACTTAAAGAGATAAAGACAACTGCTGCTGTCAATGCAACAGCAATACTCTGCATCATTAGTCATGGGAAACCAGAAAAGGCCCATGAACTACGAATGTATAGCAGAGCAAGGGGGGGGTCTGGGGGGAACCGGGACACACCATCATAGGTAGCATTGTGATATAAACAGTACTGTTCAATGCTAATCAGTGGATATAATAGTTCTAGTAAGGGAAAGACTAGATCGGTAAATTGTAAGAACCCAGTAGGGCAGTAGGTCTATGGGGGCAAGACAACGAAACAGGAATCGGTAGTCCAGTATAAAAATGGTAACCTAGAAACCAGGAAACAAACACATAAGCCAGGGTATTATAATGTGGTAGGGGGTATCAATACGTAGGCATCTATGAGTGGTAATCGCGTGTTTGAGTAACCGTCAGAGTAGACTATTCAACCTGTATCGAAAGAACAGCGTAAAAGAGAAAACAATATATCACTATTCAATAAACATATCTACTAGTCACGCGTCTTTATGGATCTTAGCCGGAACTCTTGTCCGGTCCTGTCATCTCATGTCATCTGTGGTATTCGCAGCATCAGGCACAGGTGGGGGCTCTCCGGATGTGTCATTCCGCCGACGCCTCCGAGTATTACGGACTTTTTGCCATCGCTCCCTTTGGGGTGGAGGAGCCAGTGAAAGTTCAGACGGGTCTAGCCAATTAGGGAGGGTCGGGGCCGGGATATCTAGAGCTAAGCAGAAGTCCTTGACGCCATCATACTCCTGCAGAACATAAAGGGAACCTTTATAGGTCACTTGGATAGATATTGGGAAACCCCAGCGGAATTTGATGTTACGGCTTTTGAGTTCATCTGTGATGGGGCGAAGTATACGCCTCTGCTGTAAGGTAGACCACGAGATGTCCGGGAAGATTTGTATCCTCTGGCCCTGGAAAATAATGTCCGGTGCTCGTCTAGCTGCTCTGAGGATCTCCTCTTTCTCTTGAAAGTAGTGGAGTCTGCAGATAACGTCTCGGGGTCGTTCCGTCGGCGCTCCTCTAGGACGTAAAGCCCGATGTGCTCTGTCAAACACTATCTGGTATTCCGAGTCCATCTCCAAAAGTTCATTGAATATTTTGGTTAGGGCAGACTCAAGGTTTTGGGGTGCTACGTCCTCAGACAAACCTCGTATTCTTAGGTTATTCCGGCGACCTCTGTTATCTACGTCATCGAGTCGTCGACCCATGGCTACCAGAGAAGACGACTGCCGAGAGATAAGATCGTGAAGGTCTGAAATTTTTGTATCCGTCTTCTCAGCGCAACCTTCTAGTGTTGCTACTCTATCTGCGACTTGCGTGATGTCCGACTGCAAGGATGAGAGACGGGTCTGGATAGAATCCTGTATTCGTTGTTCCATGGATTGAAGGTCCTGCCGGGTGGGCAGGGACCGCAATGTGGAGAGAATCGTAGATAAGTCTGAGGATTCCACCACGGGAGAAGATGGCAGAGGGAGAGCAGATTTCTCCCCAGCCGTCTTGTCTGCCATAGCTCTGGAGGGCAAGGAGGACGAGGAAGGAGTGGTGGAAGTAGGAACAGGTGTCGGCGGTCGAAATAGCGTCTGAAAGGCCTTGGTTCGGGATGAGTTGGCTAAGGCAGATGACCTTTTTTTGGTAGACCGTCTGCCCGGCATGAGGCACGATGCTAGGCGTGATCGGAGGAGGTTATCGTCGAGCTGGGCATCCACGTACAGGTGCGGGTGTCATTACGCGCGTTCCCCCCAGCGTGGCTTGATCAGATCATTGTAGTTTAAAGTCCAGGTACCATAGAGCGAAGGGTTAAGTATCGTAGTTGGAGAGTGTCGGCATATCGTTCATCCATCTTGATGCTTTCCTAGCCTCTCTGCCAAAAAAGTGAGGTAGTATAAGAGAATCTGGGGAAAGGGGTGCAGTTTCAAGATTCGCCACAAGAGGGAGCTCCAATCCCAGCAGCAGTATAGAGAGGTGAGGCTGACTGCCTGCTTCTCAGCTAGCAAGAGTGCTGGGCAGTTTTTAATATGCAGATACAGGGGGGCCCATATGACTGGGGTGTTGTCCCCACATATAATTAGTCTCCTGACTATTTTAGTTTGCAGCAGGGTATTATAGATGCAGCCCAGGACGTATAGGGGGCTGAGTGGGCATGCAGCCCATAGTTAATATGGCGGCGTCGGCTTCACTTATGGGGCCTCCGGGACTGTGTTTTCTAATGTGTCCCTGGAGTGGCCCGTAGCATTGGTGGCAGTGTAAGATATTCCCCAAGCAGCCAGGACCAGGAGGCTGAGCGGGCGGCTGTGTCCAGCGCACCTACTCTCGCGGTCGCGCCAGTTCCTGTGCTCCGCCGTCACCCGGCGCCGATCCCCAGGGCCCCGTTCCAGGCCGCACAGCGGGGCAGAGGGTCCCCCGTCGGGCTCGTCAGGCAGAGGACGTGCCACGGAGGTAAGGCAGGGACGGGGGAGCACTCAGGCGTATCGCTCTGTGCGGGAGGGAGGATGGGGGACACTGACCCGGTATAGTAATGGCCGCCAGGCCTCCGTCAGCTCCGTCCCGAGCGGTGAGTCCTCCACGCCGTGCAGAGGCGAGCAGCCAGCAGCAGGGAGGTTTCTTCTGGCCGCGGTCAGCGGCGGCGTGTATAAGGGAGCTCCGGGGGGAGTCAGCAGCCCGAACTGTGGGTCCCGGTGTCACGTCTGGAATGAGAGGGAAATTGAGGTCCCGGCTTCTGTGTTCCCCGCAGGCCGCAACCCGCAGGAGCAGTGAAAACTGCTCCCCGATTCCGCGGCACCCCAGGGGGGGACAGCAGGGGGGACAGCAGGGGTAAAGCAAGTACTGGGGCAGTTGGAAGAGGGCAGGAAAGGAATATATATGTAATATATAGTTGTTGGTCCCAGGAGCACTCTCAGAGCACAACTGCCTCCTTCAGCAGCCAAGCCACGCCCCCAGCATATTTTTATTTTGTGCATGTAACAATAGGTGATACAGAGTTCCATAAAAATTGAACGCATCTCTACTTTGAACTTGGGTGTCACCGGGCTCACATATACTAAGTTCAGAGAGGGTGTGAAGACAGAATTGTGGGTTAAGCACTGACAGATGCAACTAATATCCGTATTGTGCTCCATGCACGCAATGCTGGAGCAATTATGGCCGAATTGTGCATCAGCCCTTTTATGTATGTAAATACAATGTACTGGAATCAAAGAACATGCTACATGTTGAAATTCCTATAAATGAAGACAAAAATAGGGATTTTTGTTTACTTACCGTAAAATCTCTTTCTCTGATTCCATCTGGGGGACGCTGCGCAGTTACTTGTGGGTTAGAGGTGTGTGGTTGTGGAGTTTGGCACAGAACTATTAAGAACTGACCCCTCCCCCCTCTAACCCCTCCCATCTCCTTCCTGCCCAGCCAGCACCTCAGTTAACGTTTAGCCAAGCCAAAGGAGATAGACCGAAAAAATTTTACTGGTTAAACCAGACAACCATATGGGAGGGATCGCAGCGTCCCCCAGATGGAATCAGAGAAAGAGATTTTACGGTAAGTAAACAAAAATCCCTATTTCTCTTTCATCCATCTGGGGGACGCTGCGCAGTTACTTGTGGGATTTCCCAAAGCAAGCTAATGAGAGGAGGGAGAAGTAGACGGCATAGCCGTCTGTAAAATTTGACGCCCAACAGAGGCAGTTTCCAAATTGAAAATATGAAAAAAACGGTAAACCCTTTTTGAACCGTATGCACAGGCGACCAAGTCGCCGCCCTACACAGCTGCTCAATAGATGCATTCCCGCGAGCAGCCCAAGAAGCTCCAACTCGAATGAGCTGGAATCGATTCAGAAATTGAAATATCAGAAAACTGTTTTTATGGCGAAATCACCCAACGAGCCACTGTGTTCTTGGAAGCCGGCCAATCTCGTTTGGGCGCATCAATTAAAAACTAACAATGCAGCCGTACGACCGACAGGATTTGGACAAGATAAATAAATCCGTAAGGCCCTGAGCATATCTAAGAGAGCCAAATGGGAATCCTCCCCGGAAGGAGAAGGAGTAAACGCTGGAAGGACAATGTCCTAATTTAGATGAAACGCTGACACAACTTTCGTAAGGAAGGAAGGTTTTTGTTCGCAGAATCACCCGGCTATCATGAAACCTCAACAAGGGTGGTCTGCAAGAAAGAGCTGTCCATGCAGACACTCGCCCTGCGGAGGCAATTGTCAATAGGAAGACAACTTTTGAACGTTAGATACCGCAATTTTACAGATTCCAAATAGCTCAAATGGAGAATACTGAAGAGCCGTAAAGACTAAGTTACAGTCCCAAGGGGGAACCAGAGGAACAAAAGGTGGCTGAATCCGAAGAACTCCCTGAAGGAACGTCTGAACTTCTGGAAAGATAGCCAGTCTCTTTTGAAAGAAAGAACCGATAAGTCAGAAACTTGACCCTTCAGTGAAGAAGTCTCAGACCCTTATTGAGACCCTCCTGAAGGAAGTATAAACCGACGAGGAATACGAAACAAATCCGGTGTTAAACCACGCTTTTGACACCAATCAATGTAAATACGCTATACTCGGTGGTATACTCTAGAAGTCACCGTTTTTTTTTGTTTGTTTGTTTTTTTTTTTTAGCCCGAGACATCGTCTACACAACAAGACGAGAAAAAAACCCTTTTCCCTTAAAAGGTTGGGTTCAAGAACCAAATCGTCAAAGCCAGCCGACCCAATCTGGGCGGTGACCTGGTCCTTGAATCAGAAGATCCGGACACAGAGGGAGTCGGAATGGTTCCTTGACGACCATAGAATGTACCACTGTCAGCGTGGCCAAGCTGAGGCTACCCAAATGATTGGGAGACCTTCTTACTGAATGCGTTTAAGCAGACGTGGAATCAGTGGAAATGGTGGAAACACATATCCCAGTTGAAAGTGCCACGGTGCTGTCAGTGCATCGATTAGAATTGCTTGAGGGTCCTGAGTACGCGACCCGTAGAGAGGAAGATTATTATTGAGACGAGACGCTATCAGATCTACATCGGGCAACCCCCACCGGGCTACTAGAGTCAGAAACACCTCCTGGTGAAACTCCCACTCTCCCGGATGCATCGTGTGACGGCTTAAGAAATCCGCTTCCCAGTTCTCGATTTCTGGAATATGAATCGCGAATATGGCCAGGAACCAATGTTCCGCCCATGTGAGAGTCTGAGCGACTTCTATCATTGCGGATCAGCTTCGAGTACCTACTTCCTTGTTTATGTAAGCAACTGCTGAGGCGCTGTCAGACTGAATCCGCACTGGATGACCTTGAACCATGGTTTGAATCCGAAGTAGTGCATACCGGATTGTCCGTAACTCCAAGATGCTGATCTGCAACTGTAACTCTTGACTGGTCCAGAGTCCCTGAAAGTGATGAGTCTGAAACACCGCCCCCCAACCTCTGAGGCCGGTGTTTGTGGTGACCATCACCCAAGACCAATTTGTGAACGGAACTACTTTGGTCAAATTGTATCTGTGAAACCCCCAGCGAAGCGACTGACGAGTCTGTACAGACACGCGGACCAACAGTAATTCAAGATGAGGCCCTGTCCGAGTCCAACAGTTGAGAATCTGAGTCTGAAAAGGGTCGAGTCTGAAACGTGGCATATGGAACTGCCTTGAAGGTTGCCACCATCTTGTCTCACTTGCATGCAACGGAGAACCGAAACCACCGGTAAATGTAGCCGTGTTCGAATTCTGGACTGTATGTCCTGAATCTTGTCCTGAGGAAGAACCACTTTTCTGGTTGTTGGTGTCGAATAAAAGTCCCAGAAACATCATCTTCCGGGAAGGAAGCAAAGATGACTTCAGACAATAAATTATTCATCCGAATGACCGCAGAGACTCCATAGCGAGACGCAAGTTGTGATGAAGAATCCACCCTGCCTTGATCAACAGATTACCCAAATACAGAATACTGTTGATTCCCTGCCTGAAACTGAAAATGTCAAGGCCGACCGCGAATCTCAGAAGAGATTGATGACCCGTCCAAATAGAAACAAGCAGATAGGCGTCTTACGTCCAATTAGGCCAAATATCCCCGTTTCCTTGGCGACAATAACCGAGAGGATGGATTCCATTTTGAACTTTTGGGTTGAAATGAACCCTCCAGTTTGTCCACGAGTAAAATCCCGACCTCTCTGCCGAGCGGGACCTAGAAGAATTACTTCATTTCGTAAGCAAAATGGCTGTTGCATGATGAAGAGCTCGACGTCCGAAGGAACCATTTGAAAGAGGTGTGATGAACACCCGATATGGGACTGGGTCCTCGTTTCGATAGGAACCACCCTTCTTTGAACTGTAGTAACCGAGTCTCAACCGTCACTGACTCCTCCGAGGATCGTGAACCGTCATGCAGTAGGTTTGTTGGCAGGTTTACGTCTACCTCTGAATGCCTCCCTTCGTGGGTATCCCCTGTATATGAAAGTACCGGAACCTTGTAGAATTCGGTTTCGGAGGAGCAACTGGAAGAAAGGGGTTCCTTCTGTAGAATGTGAGATAATCTTCTTTGATTCCGACCTAAAGAGTACTCACCTTCAAATGGTACCGCCGACAAGGTCTGTTTGGGGTCAAAATCGGCCTTCCAAACCCGAGACCAAAGAGACCGTCTTGTTGTCACGGTCAAGGCACAAATACGGAATTGTAGTGCAGCAGGATCAACCAAGGCCTCACCCACATAAGTAAGAACCTTCTGAAATCTGTTCTGTTAATTGAATGGCTTCCGATGGATCGTCAGACTACCTTCCAGAGATGACCTGTGCTAGTCAGTCATCCGCGGCCTTGAGGACCCAAGCGCCAGCTAAAAGTGGTTGAAGAGAAACACCTGATAAAGAAAACAGATTTAGGCATTGCTTCCATCTGATCTTTCAACGTCACAGACTGTACAGAAGGAATAACCGTAGTTCCTGCTAAATTTGAAATGGGAACGTCTACCTTTTGGCCTGTTTCCCAAAATCTGATATCCTCTCTGTAAAAGGATATAGAAATTTTTTATGCCGTAGGGGATTGGAAACGAGAATCCGGCTTAAGTCAGGCTCCTTTAAAATATCCCTGTTATTAAGGTGACGGATGGAGTCTATCAGCAATCTAACAGCTGAGCTAGTAGAAAAGTCATCTTCCCAGACCGAAATCTCGCCCCACTCTGGGTCTACTTCCCCTTTTTATAAAAACTACACCTGAACATTGTTCTAGGTGCATGCAGACAGCACATGCGCTGTGTCAATCAGAACCCCCCAGAAAGTTATAGCGGCAACGGCTATGGCCGTTTTGTAGCAGAAGAACTGCCGGCAGAGTTTACAAACTTGTTTTGGGATTGAATTAAATTAGCAAGACATCTGCCCATATTTTAAGCCCACACCAGATGTCTCTGATCCAAGCAGACATAGACTGATCCGCGGAAACTCCCTGTTGGATCACCACAGATGCACCAGAGCATGAAGCACAGAGGGTATCAGCATCCGCTTTACCCTTAGCTAGCCTTGACTCACATTGAAAGCAGAAAAATAACCACCGAGGATGTCTTTCCTCTTTGTAGATCCTTCTGACGTATTGACATAATTAAACTTCATTTTATTTATTTATTTTCTTTAAACAAGTGCACTACAAACGAACTATAAGCTCAGTAGAGTAATTTGTGCAAAAATTAAATCTGTTAACTCTCATTACAAGTGTAGAGTAACACTATGCCCCCAAAGTATACTTGCTGTTAGGTGTGTGCTGCACAGCGCCCCTTGTACTGTCTCCGTAGAAGATGGCGCCCGGTGCTTTGCAGACGCTGGCCGGGAGGGCGCGCAAGGCAGTGCAGGGCGGGAATCCGTCCTTTTGAAGTAAGCGCCGCGTCCCCCTGCTATAGCCGGAAGCCTGCGTCTCCTGCTCACTGCTACATCCAGCGGCTCCCCAGCGGCTCTGATCGGGCAGTGGCACCCGCACACCGCTATATACAGCGGCTGTGTTCGGGTAGCGGCTTTGTTCGGGCAGCTGCTCCCGCGCACCGCTACATACAGCGGCTCTGTGCGGGCAGCCTCTAGCGATCCCCCGGAGAGTGACTCACCACTCTCTTCCCCTTTCCTTCAGTTAAATGTAACATTGCCCAGACTTTGTGAACCAGCAGTTACAGCCAGTGACAGTCTACTTATAGCTAGGGAAGGAGCACTGGCCCTCTAGTCTATAGAATGTCTGGTCAAAACACAGTGGAATATGGTACTGCACTCCAACGCTCACCTCCGGAGAGAGAGCGGAGGGGGAGGAGGGGGGGGGGGGGGAGGGGGGGGGGAGAGGCACACAAGTATAAATACAAATATTCTATAATATATATTCTATATTATATAGGGAAGGATAGACCAATACTGTCAGAGACAGATTGTGTCTATCCTGTACCTCCTCACTGCCGACTTCTTAGGAACAGGAATCCAGCCCCAGTGACCGAAGTGTGGTGGCTTTCAGCGGCAGAACAGAGTGGGAATCTTTAGCTAACCCCACTCTAGTAGCACCTGTCACCTGTATACAGGGACTAGGCACTCCAAGTGATAAAATAATAAAATACCTAACTAAAATCTTCATGAGAGAAAAATCTGTGTCTGTACTCCACAGGCACAAAACTAAAACCGAGGTGCTGGCTGGGCAGGAAGGAGATGGGAGGGGTTAGAGGGGGGAGGGGTCAGTTCTTAATAGTTCTGTGCCAAACTCCACAACCACACACCTCTAACCCACAAGTAACTGCGCAGCGTCCCCCAGATGGATGAAAGAGAAAAGACATTGTCTGATGCAGCTAAAACTGCAACATTATAGAATGCAACCACAGTACTTTCTCAGATGCTGTGCTCGCTTAGAAATACCTACATGATTCGTAGTTGTGCAGGGTCTAAAGGTGTGATAACACTTTTCCCGTTAGCTCCATGTAATATACTTGGCCTTTGCTGTATCATGTTCTCCTGGGAGCGGACTGATGGTGAGGGGGAACGCAAATATCCGTGACTTCCGTGACTTCCCGGCCTACCAGGCTGCTCTGTGACTGCACAAGAAAACAGACTTTTTACTTGGATAGAAATCACTGCACCCACCAGAGAGAAAACGCCCAAATAAGTGGTCAACATAGAATAATAACAGAACAGTTGTGTCGTAACAGTGTGCCGCAACTATGCAGAGGAAGGGATTCATGAACAGTACATTTTAAAAATAGGATTTTGGTACTTACCAGGTAAATCCTTTTCTTTGAATCCATAGGGGGCACTGGAGTACTCTTGGGATATGGACGGCTTAGCAGGAACAAAGGCACTGAATATTTAAATTTAGAAATCTCCACCCCTCCATATCCCCGAGTAGCTCAGTGTACTACCTCAGTGTTTTTTACTGAGCCGAACAGGAACTATAGAGAGGTTGACAATGGAGAATTCTTATAACATAACGGACAACAACAAAGTTGACACATAACGATACTGCCAACGAAACAGTTGACACCATAACCGATAGAACTTTATAATTTGAACCAGTCGGTGAAAATGTGTTACCATAAGATCCCCTGAGCTTAATACAACCCAGGTAAAACTGCTCTGGGTGGGCGTCCAGTGCCCCCTATGGATTCAAAGAAAAGGATTTACCTGGTAAGTACCAAAATCCTATTTTCTTTTTCATCCACTAGGGGTCACTGGAGTACTCTTGGGACGTACCAAAGCTTCCCCCGTGGGCGGGAGAGCTGTTTGACACCTGTAACACTAGGCGGCCAAAGCTAGATGCTGATGCCGCAAACGTATCAAACTTGTAAAAGCGCACAAACGTGTGCACTGAAGACCATGTAGCCGCACGGTCAAGCTGTGTCGTAGAAGCTCCACGACCAGCTGGCCATGACGTTCCCACAGAACCTGTGGGATGAGCTATTACTGATGTAGGCGACTGTAACTTAGCCTTAAGGTAAGCCTGACGTATAGTCAGTTTTATCCATCTGGATAAGGTCTGCTGAGAAGCTGGCCAACCCCACTTGGCAGCATCATAGAGAACAAACAACGTATCCGTATTACGAACTGTAGACGTTCGGGACATATAAACGCGTAATGCGCGTACCACATTCAGAATTCTAGAATGTGCTGTCAACACAGGAACCACTATTGGTTGATTGATGTGAAAAGATGACACTAGCTTTGGTAAGAAATCGGAAATCGTCCGAAGTTACGCTCTGTCATCAGGAAACACCAAATACGGTGGCTTGCAAGACAAGGCACCCAAATTGAAAAACGCCTTGCCGAAGCTAAGGCTAGAAGAAAAAACGTTTTCCAAGTCAGAAACTTAATATCCACTTGCTGTAAGGGTTCAAAATATGAAGACTGTAAGAAATCTGAACCCAAATTCAAGTCCCATGGCGCTGTAGGTGGGATAAATAGAGGATGTACTCTGAGAACACCCTGCAGAAAAGTGTGTACCGACGGCAATAGAGCCAATCGTCTTTAAAAATAAATTGACAACACAGATACCTGCACCTTCAGTGTAGATAAACGCAGTCCTCCATCCAACCCCGTCTGTAAAAATAACAGAATATGGGTAACTTGAAAAATGATGTCGGAAACTTCCGAGCTTCACACCAACCTATATAGGCACGCCAAATTCTGTAATAATGAGCTGCCGTAACCGGCTTCCTAGCTCGTAACATGGTTGGTATAACCGATACTGTAATGCCCTCTCTCTCTTCTTAAGAGGGCGGTTTCAACAACCACTCCATCCACCGCAGCCGCGCTAAATAGGAGTAAAAGAACGGCCCCTGTTGTAACGGGTTGGACGTAGTATGAGCGGCCAAGGCTCATCTGCGAGTAGTCCTCGGAGATTCGAGAACCAAGCTCTCCGAGACCCATGAGCTATCACTAGTATGACTGTGACGGACTCTCTTATGATCCGTTTTAGCAATGGAGAGAGCAGCGGAAAACGGTGGAAACAAATACACGAGGCTGTACGGCCACGCGATTGTGAGAGCATCCACCGCCACTGCCCTTGGGATCTGTCGTTCTGGACACATACTGGGCGTTTGTAATTGTGGCGAGATGCCATCATGTCCACCTTAGGGTAACCCTACCTGTGGACCAACCTGTGAAACACCTCTGGATTTAATGCCCAGTCTCCTGGATGAAAATCCCGACAGCTGAGATCATCTGTCTAACAGATGTCCACTCCCGGAATGAACCCAAACGCCAATATCACCTTGTGGTATTCTGGGCAATTGAGGATTCGAGCTACTTCCTGCATTGCCATGCGGCTTCTCGGTCCTCCCTTGTATGCGACTGCCGTCGCGTTGTCTGACTGCACTTGGAGAGTCTGAGAGCGAAGCATGTAGTGCATTGTAAATTGCACAGAGTTCCAGGACATTTATAGACAGCAATCTGTCGTGATCCGTTAAGAAACCCTGTCGCTGACCATTTTAAACTACAACTCCCCAACCTCTGAGACTCTCGCCCAGAGTAGAGACACCCTCGCCCCCCTGTGGGAAATGCGAGTGAAAACCTCCGACCTGAAGCGCTTCGAAAACCCATCATTGTTCCTAATAGGCGAATACACCAATTTACCGATAGTGTGCGTGGCTTGAGCACTAATTGTACCAGATGGCGTATAATCTGTACTTTCTGGTGTAGTAGGTAAATCTTTGATTTACCGTATTTGTAATCATACCTAGGAATTGAAGTCGTTGAGACGGAATTAGATGCGATTGTTTTTGAACTTGACACTGCAACCGTGGTGTACGTTAGCAGCGCAAGTAGGAGGAGCATCTGTTGAGACGGAGCTCTTATGAGCAGATCGTCTAAGTATGGAACGATTGTCACTGCCAGGGATCTGAGATGAGCTAACATCACACACATCACTTTGGTGAATACCCGAGGCGCTGACAAGAGGCCAAACGGTAGAACCTGAAACGGTTAATGGTAGTGGCGTATTGCAAAACGCAAGAACCTGTGATGAGGTGGCCAAACCGGAATGGGTAAATACGCATCCTGGAGATCAAGCGCAATCATGCAATCTTGTGGCTTCAAATATGCAAATACTAACTGCAGAAAATCCATTTTCAATCTGTAGTAAGTGACTTGCTGATTGAGACTGCGACGGAGCCCTCCGGCTTCGGTACCACAAACAGACGGGAATAATAACCCTGACTTTGTTGGTGTACCAGACCTGGAAATAAAAACTGCTGAAACCAGCAGAGACTGAATGGCAACGTGCCAAAACGCCTTATTTCGTCCGACAGAGGCAGTCTTGTCTTTTAACCCTAAATAGCGGATACATCCATGAGTGGATGGCTGGAAACCCGGCAAATGTAACGTGTAAAGGCGCGCTTCCACAATCGGAAATTCGAGATGGGCTGAGAGCCCGTCAAGCCACTGGCTTGTTGTGACTTTAGCGCCCTGGCGTTACAAGGCGCGACTGTTTTTGTACCACCGCCTTGAAAAGACTGAAGTCTAAAAGCTTTAAACGCCGGACCAGAGTATTTCTGATATCGGAGGAGGCATTTTGTCAAATTTAGGACCAAACAACTTCTGGCCTTGTAGTGCTGCAACTAGCGACGATGAAAAACGAGAAGCAAGGTAACAGGCGGCAGCAGACGCTGTACCGAGATACTCAGAAGCTTCTCATTAACAATAAGTATAAAGTGATCGTCATTGTTTCCATACACAGAGCGCCCCAGTGACCCAAATGTATCTTGGGTCTTTATAAGGTTTGGCACAGACGAATTCACCAATGGGGAATTCTCCAATTTAGATGTCACTGTGTGGACACGGGTAAATAGCCTTAAATCTTAGTGAGATATCCTAAGTAAGAAACCCATTGAAGATCTGTCGTTTAGTAAATACGACGGATTAGATGTTAGAGGCTCCTTATTCTCTGTAAATTTCAGAGACTGACTCACTGGTCATTAGCAATGTATGGTTGTCAAAACCCGCCCTATCTGACTGTCTAATGTGCCCTCCTCACTCGTATTTAGCGCTGTGAGATTTGACATAGAATTGTCAGGTCTGCCACATAGAAGAAATGTGAGATAAACTCTGCGCTTGAAACAATATATCTAAAGTAAATGTGCAGTCGGACACAGAAGACCCTCGCTGTGGGGCCTAACACCTGTCTCCAGAAGTCTCATACACGGCGGCTATATTTATATGAACGTTACCTTATATCTAAACCAACCAACACTTGTTTGGGAAATACTACAATTACAATTACCAGCTCCTATTATAATAGGAACTAAATGAAACTCTTTCACTCCACGTGTACATAATCTATTCAAAAGGACCCTGTTTGCATACTAATGCAGGAACCAGCACGGGAGCTTTAAACACAGTTTACACCATTTCCTCTAAAGTGTTATATTTTCTGAGACTGTGGAACTATTAATCAATTCTGCGGGAATTACAAACCATAATCAATACACTGGGACGCCAGTGTTTTTGATGTTTGATTTTTTACTATCACCACTTGAAAAAGTTATTTTAACAAACCTATTGTATGTTGCATGTTTACATCTAGATAGTACATATGAGTAAAATGTCCAAACAATTATTTATTCATTTATCTTTCCAAATGTTACATTCTCTGTTTTAATAGAAACTATAAAGTTGTTTTTCATTACATTTAAGTTGTACTGAGTCAATCTTCTGTGTCCGACTGCACATTTACTTTAGATATATTGTTTCAAGCGCAGAGTTTATCTCTCCTTTTTTTCTAGTTTCCAATTGTTGCAACTTGGCAAGTTGTTTATACTCAGCTGCAGAAACAATTAGTGTATAAGAAACTAAATCATCACAGCGCCGGGTTATCACAATCGGTTACCGATTTGTGATTTTTCTTTTTTCTTCTTACATAGAAGAAATGTGTAAATTATAAGATCAGTTAAATTAACACCCTCCGTAATAGCTGGCGGAGTAACTTTTGAGACTCTGATCTTACCGCTCCTGTCGAGCAGAGTCAATTTGAATTGCCAATGCTTAACATAGGATCTGGGAATGAACCGGCTTCTTGAAAACCTACAAAATATAGTGAACATGTGGTAGATTTATGTCCAGACATTGTTTAAAAGCCTTTTTAGTCTGTGCTGGAGCCTTACTCCTTATGCAGACAGACAACACAATAGCCAAAGGACAGACACTTGCACGACTCAGTAAAATTATTATCTTAAGGTGTGTAATATATATCTATCTATTTATGGCCGAAATGCAGTTCACATGGGCAGCCTATGTGAAACCTGAACCAAAATTCCCACTAACACCCCTGCGCCTCCGGTGGCGTAGAGATGTAGGGCAGGAATGTTCTGGAAGTACAAACTGGAAGAAACAGGAAGCATGGTTAAAATGGCCCCCATGCCATGCTGACACTGATAATCACAGGACAAGTTACAATTGCTTCAGTGTTAATATAGGCTCAATAGCCTATTATACAGTGATAATCACAGGCAGGGTACAATACATGTTCTAGTGTTAATATAGGCTCAATAGCCTATTATACAGTGAAAATCACAGGCAGTTTACAATACATGCCTCCAGTTTTAATATAGGCTCAATAGCCTATTGTTAATATAGGCTCAATAGCCTATTATACAGTGATAATCACAGGCAGGCCACCATACATGCTGTTGTACTAATATAGGCTCAATAGTCTATCACCCAGTGAAAATCACAGGCTACAATACATCCAACATTAATATAGGCTCAATAGCCTATCATACATTAACTCTGCCTTTTATATAGGTATGGCAGCCCTTTACATACCCTTGCCGCTGTAATCAGCCAGATTACACCCCCCCCCCCCCCTGTACTCCCTGTAGCGCTGTGTCTCAGCGGGGAGCGCCGGAAAGGCTTTGCAGGGAGGCGAGGGACAACTGAGCAGCGGAGGTCGGCTGCCCGGAGCGGCGCGGTTCTTACCCTCTCAGCGCTGTACAGCATTGACGGAGCGTCCTGGATGGTGCTGGGCGGCCGGACGGGGCGGCCGGACGGAGCAGCTGGGGCGGCCGGACGGAGCAGCTGGGGCGGCCGGACGGAGCAGCTGGGGCGGCCGGACGGAGCGGCCGGCTGTATGAGCGGCGGGAGCGGCGGCATTACAACACTGACCCACACAGCGGGGCGGCAGCCTGCGCTGACCGCCCCGTTTCCCCAGCCTACCTTGTTGTAGGGAGGCTGCGACGGCTCTGTAATCTTCCGGTCATGGCTGAGACGGGGCTTCTATTTGTAAGCTCCGTTCAGCTCTCCAGGTCATGGCTGAGACGGGGCTTCTATGTGTAAGCTCCGTCCAGCTGTTGCAGGAGCAGTGGGCTGCCTGTGGCTGTGAGGGTGCTCTTTGTGAGGACCGACACGCCATGCGCTGCCCGTGCAGCGGCACTATCCCGGACCCATGTTTTTCCAGAAACTGGGAAGGGATGTGCTATTGTAAAAAGTAAAAATGAAAAATTAATAAAATCTTCCACAAAGTGTGGGAACTTCCCACAAGCCTTGTTAGTGCTGTGAGCACAGAAAAAACACTGAGGTAGTACACTGAGGTACTCGGGGATATGGAGGGGTGGAGAGTTCTAAATTTAAATATTCAGTGCCTTTGTTCCTGCTAAGCCGTCCATATCCCAAGAGTACTCCAGTGACCCCTAGTGGATGAAAAAGAAAAGAGAATACATTTGGATCCATAAAGATCATCCTTCAGTCAGTCTGGTTTGGCAACAGATTCCAATCATGGTCAGCCTAAATGGCAGGTGGAAAGTCAGCTCAAATCTTATACAAATACAGAAGAAATTCTGGATCAATTTGCAAGACTGACTAATATACTCTAGAAGGCACGCTCCATAACAGAGAGCACTGGTCTACAAAAATACACTTTTTTTTCTTTCCAAGAACTAAATAAACAGACTCTAAAATTATTTTTCGTGCTGAATTCAAATTATGCCATCAGATTTTTTCCAATCGACAGGGTTCTTTTGTGACATACGTTGAAAGATTTATTACATTAGTACTTACCCAAGTCTAAATGATAGCTATACACCTCATTCTGGCTGACCTAAAAAGTTTTAGGCTATGATTTTTAGGCATATGTCACCTTTGAGATACCTCTCTTCATGGTTTAGCATTAGTTAAGCTAGTATACTGGAACTCCATTTGCCATGGTACCTCTTTTCCATCGTAAAAATCTGCTGATGGAAACACTGCCCATGCTCATAACTGACAGCCCCAAGAATTTCAGGTTTATGGTATAATATGTCAAAAGGTCGACACCAAAAGATCGACATGCACAAGGTTGAAGTAAAAAAAATGTTGACACAATGAAAGTGTCGACACAGAAATGGTCAATATATGAAAAGGCCGACATGAGCTTTCCCCCCCCATTTTTTGGGGGTGTCAAAATTTAGCTTCCAGCGCATGGAACCCCAATTTGTGTACCGCTTCACTCGCCATGCTTTGGCCAAGGTGCCTCACTCCGCTACTGCTGCTCTTGGCACAGTTTCTAACTGTAGTCTACGTGGATTGTAAAGTATGAATACATTGGAGAAAACCCCCCCCCCAATAAACTTGGATTGTCCATATGTTGTGTCGACCATTTGACCATGCCAACCATAAGCATGTTGACCATTTGGTATCGACCTATCATCTGGATAAGTGGGAGTCCAATAAGCAGAGGCGTAACTCTGGGAGGCAATGGAGGCATCTGCCGCCGGGCTCCTGCTCTGAATGGGGGCACCTCTCCTCCCATTCCGTGACACCATTCAATTAAGTTAATTAATAGCTGCCGCTATCTCATCAGTGGCTGACTTCCTTACTGGTCCCTGCACCTTACAAATCACACCCTCTTTATTATAGATACACATTTTACAAGTTTCATACCCAGGTTTAGAACCCACGACCTAGTACACTGGAAGTAGACACCTTACTGATGAAGCTGTTTGCTCCTGTATAGGATATTTGAGAATTCTAACTATATGAAGTTACATCTCTGACAATTACATGTAACTTTATAAAGTTACAATTCTCATGCTTCCTATGCAGGAGCAAATAGCTCTATTAGTAAAGTGTCTGCCGTCAGTTTAACAGGTCAGCCTTCTAATCCTGGGCAAGACTGCTAAGAATTGTGTGATTCAAAATAAAAGACAATGAATTATATATATATATATATATATATATATATATATATATATATATAGGGAGGTAGGGGCACCAATATTTATCTTGCCTCCGGGCAACTGGGACAAACTTACGCCACTGCCAATAAGTGAAGGTTTAAAGACACGTTGCATCCCATAGCTTTGTATGAATTTACTAGATCACTCACTATATCACAATAGTTTTATGATTTCCAAGAAAACCAGAACAAATATTTCTGAATGGCAACCAGGCTGCTTTTTTCCAGTGGATTTAACAGTTTCTGAACATTTTCATCATCCATTACTGATCTTATTTGTGGCCCTATAAAAATTAACTTACTTTTGGAAATTTAGATTTCAAATGCAGCAGAGTTTTTACCAAAAGTTTTTACAAATTGTTTCATCAGTCCTAGTTTAATACACAGTGGCGGTAAATACACTTTTTCAGGATCCAATAAAAGAGTATTTAACAAATTTTTCTGCCCAGCAATAAGGGATTCACGTTTAGACAAATGTTTTCTAATGTCTGTGTGTGTATGACTGGCCATAAAGAAGACTAAAATATGACAAAAAGAGAAGTAACTGTCAAAAATACACTCTCCTAATGGAAAAATTCTAATCACACATTTGAATTCAGAATTTAAAACAACACTAGAGTCACTGTTCAGTTTTCTTGTGAAAAATTAAGAGTTCTGGTAGACTTACCATAGTTAACTTTGAGGTTCATAGGATCCTGGTGGCATTGTGGTTTAGGTGGTTGGAGAGGACCAGGCACCAAAGAGCTTAAGCTTTTGAGATCCCAGGATGCTCCGGTCTCTCCTCCCCTGTACCCCGCCGCCAGCCAGGGCTAGCCAGTTTGGTGAACAAGCCCAAGGAAGGAGCAAGATAGGAGAGAAGGAAGACTGGTACACACAAGAAACACTCTCACACAATAGAGAAGGGAACTGGTGACCAAGAGGAAAAACCCATAAAAGCTAGGTGCGTCGGGATAGGCGCCCTCTGGATCCTATGGACCTTGAAGAAAAAGAGTTAACTATGCTAAGTCTGCCATTTTCTTCTTCAGGGTTCATAGGCATCCACAGGGATGACATTGGGGATTTCCCAAAGCAGTTTTCTAAAGGGAGAGGAACCTCCTGAGCAGAAAGGAGAATCTGGCGCTCAAAGGAAGCATCCTGCGAGGCAAAAGTATCAAAGACACAGAACCTAAGAAAGGTGTGGACAGGTCACATGGCTGCCTTGCAGAGTTGTTCAGCAGAAGCGCCACGGTGGACTGCCCACAAAGGACCCATAGAGTGAGTAGAATGTGCAGAGACTGTATCTGGCATAGGGATGTCAGCCTGCATATATGTGAGATAAGTCACGTGAAGTCATCTAGCCAGTCTGTCTGTTAGCTGGCCAGCCCCTCTTGTGGAACCCACAGAGGACAAAGAGGGAATATGGTTTTCCTGATCAAACTGGTACGATCCACATACATCTGCAGATCACAGACCACATCCTAGCCTTCCCCTGCCGAGAGCTTCAGGGATTGGAATGCAAAAACCACAATTTCTTTGTTGAGATGGAATCTGGATACCATCTTGGGGATGTAACCGACTCTGGTACGTAGATCAGCCCTGTTTGAATGAAAGATCAGAAAGGGGAAGCAACAGGAGGGTACCCCTAAATCTGATACCCTTTGGGCAGAGGCAATGGCCAGAAGGAACACCGTTTTCGCCGTCAGACACTTGAGGTCCACAGGTTCAAATGGGGTCTCCTATAGAGCCTGGAGAACTAAAGAAAAATCCCATGGAGCCACTGGAGGGACAAAGGGAGGTTAAATGCGAAGGACTCATTGAAGGAAAGTTGGAACATCAGGCAGGAAAGAGATTCTTCGCTGGTACCAGACTGACAGAGCAGAGACATGCACTTTAAGGGATGCCAGATGGAGTCTGAGATCTAACCTAATTTGGGGAAAAGCAAGCACCATGGAAACTCACAAGAACAGATGCTCATCGTGTCTTCCAACACATCACTGGAAGGAAGCGTGTCAAACTCGGTAATAAATGCGCGCTGAGGTAGGCTCGGTGCCTTGAGCATTGTTTGAATCACAGAGCGGGAGAAACCCTTGGATCTTAGGAGGGATGTCTCAAGAGCAATGAAAGACAACCGAGCTAGGTCCGAGTGCCGCCAGGGTTATTGAGACAACAGGTCTGGTCATAGAGGAAGTGGAAAGGGAGTGTCTATGGAGAGATACTGTAGATCGGTGAACCAATGGTGCTTGGCAAGGCCTGAGTGATCAACAGCACAGTGTCTACTTCTTGCTTGAATTTGCAAAGAACCTCGGGAAGGAAGGAGACTGGAGGGAAGAGGTACACACAGCTGTAAGGTCCACTTCCCTGCCATAGCATCCACAAAGGCTGCATCGGGATCCCTTGTCGTGGACCCGCATACGGGAACTTTGTGATTGTGTCGTGAGGCCATGAGGTTCACGTACGGTAGGCTCCATTTGAGACCCTTCCCCAGGACGGGGGCTGATAAGCGGTCCGCTATCTGTGTCAAAACCTGTGAGAAGGAAGACGCCCAGGATGGTTGCTGGACAGTGTCTGGTGAGGTGGAATATAGCAATTTGCACACAGACCATTCTGTACAGTGTCCTGAGGGGATAATGCTGCCTTGTTACCTTTGCCCTTGGAAGATATAACAACAACAAATCAATATGGGAGGAGGAGCAGCTCAGAGGCTGGAAGCCGCAGTGGAATCGCACTCTGAGCTGTGGGAGGGGTCACCGGGGGAGAGCTGACCTCCCCTTGCTGACGTTAACCTACTGGGCCACTGGCCTCTTAAAAGTTCCCCAGTACCAGTATATGTTGCCCTGGTGGACCGGAGAAAAGGCTGCAAAAAGACGAGGATCCCCGCAAGCGGGGAACCGCCTTACCTGTACCCCGTTCTCCGACTGCAGCATAGGGTCCCCAGATAGCTTACTAGTTGGGCTCCGTGGCACCCACCGTAATTGCCGGTCCACACATCGGTATTACGGTGCCGGCGGGAGGTTGAATAGCAGCAGGGCTGTCGTCTTTAAGACTGCCTAGTGCTGCTTGCTCTAAGTAATAAAAAGAAAAGTGAAATAAAAACATAATATAAAAAGCAGCTTGGGGCTACTGTTAAAAGTCCTGCCGGAACCAAAGTAAAATTGGCTAAGCCCTGGCTCGGGGGCAGAGGGCCAAATCATCCTGGGATCTCAAAAGCTTTAACTGTTTGTAATCCAGTCCTCTCCAACCACCTACACCCCAATGTCGTCCCTGTGGATGCCTATGGACCCTGAAGAAGAAAGATCACGTTGACCAGTGTAACCTGTAACCACGCAATTTTACTTACCAGGCCGCAGGTAATGTTCATTCTGGGAGGCAGCAGCTGCAGCAACCATTCTCTCTCGCTCCCTCTCCCGATCTCTCTCTCTTTCCCGTTCCCTATCGCGCTGTTCCTTTTCTCGCTCGCGCTCTCTCTCACGCTCCCTTTCAGCATTGGCAGAGGATGCAGCAGTTAGGTGTGATGGATGTCCTAAGGAATAAACTGGGAAATTATATTTCGAGTTACCCAATTCATTGTGAATGGAAAGTAAATATAAAAAATTAGGGCACATAAACAGCCCACTATAGGTCTATATGCAACTTAAATTAGTTTGCGCCATATAAAGCAGTATGGTCTGTGGAGGGGGTGTCACTTTTGAGCACATTAGTGTCCATAGTCTTAGTGGCCTGGCCAATGCAGTTATGTTCATATAATAATGAACAGGTGAAATATCAGTACATCTACATAAGTGGTTGCTCAGTTCAGTCTGACTGTGAGATGAGGATCTCACCATCCCTGAATACATCTACAAAAAGTTTTATGAAATTACGTTTTAACACCTTTCCTCCTGTGAGTACACAAGTGTAACTTACAGGTAGCCTCATTATCTAAATACTCTGACAGGACGGACTTAGATTTGATCTAGAATGAGATAGTAATGGATAGAAGTTTCCATAAATGTTTTAATGTAATAAGTGCTCAAAAACATGGAGGCTGTATTTTATGGGCATAAGAATGTCCCTATTTTTCATAAAACAACAAATAGCCAACAGACCTGGAGACATGGAAGCTGGGTTGTATGGTCTGGGAGGGAATGCCAGCTGTGTCCCTGGTATGTATGTAATTCTGTCCATCGGTGGAGTACTTGTTCCTCCAGGGTGAGGTACCAAAATAGTAGGTGGCATGTTGGTTAAGTCGATAATTCCTGTTTAAAGAACAAATAATATATTTAGTGCGGAGTGTAGTTGAAAAGTACTATAAATATCAATAATAATACACATGCTAAAAAAAGGCACTTAGGAGTAATCTGAGAAAAATAGTCCCAGGGGACAGAGTGAAGAAATTCAAACGTAAATGACGACTCACCTCGTGCACCTGGATATGGAATAGCTAACCCTTGTTCTCTTGGGGAAAGCCCTCTGCTGACATCCGGTCTTAAATTAACCTGCATCTGCTGGGAAGTGATGTAGTCATTTAAGATGGTCTGTCGTGTGTTCTCCATGGCATAGAGCTGGTACTGACTAGGGTAGCCAGGGGTTGGGGACAGCTGTCTTTGAAACAAGTAGGCTGCAGCAGCTGAAGAAAGAAAGGTTAATAGGGTTATGTATTTTATATTAATCATTTACACCTTAATGACAAAAGGATTCAAATGTTTTAGGCACATGTTGCAATACAAATTTAAACTCTGTAACGTAAGCAATATGGTATTGTGACCATTCCTTCTGTACCCAGTCTATCATTTATCAAGGTCTCCATATAAATAAAATAAACAGCAACGGTCAAAAAAATAAATAAATAAGAGTATATAAGCTAAACTCCTACTGCCACTTTGTCTTACTAATATATATTACAATCAGATTTGCATTAGTGATAAGTTATTCCAAGCATGTAAAAGGTTAGGAGCATGACTGTGTGCTTATATCCTAAGCATGACACAGTAACAGTTAACTGCAGTGATACTGTATGTCAACCAAAACTGTTAAACAAACCATAAATTGGGAAGCATCCTTATATTATAGTGTAATTTTGTCCTTACCTGTAAAATCCTTTTCTCGGAGTCCATGGGGGACACAGGGATCACTATGTGTGGTATGAGTGGTGAGCTAGCCTGAGCACCAAACAGTTACATTTCTTTATCCAGCAGCACAGGCTTCCTCCCCTTCTATACCCGGCCTCCAGCCCAGGATTCCAGTGTAGCTAACAAGTCTAAGGCAAGGAGTAAGAATAAGGAGAAGGAAGACCAGCACACACCAAGATGAAACATACCAAGGCGTGGAGAAAAGGGGGTGCCCGGAAGGAGAAATACAACCCCACAAGCCAGGTGCGTCAGGAAGGGTGCTCTGTATACACCATGAACTCAGAGAACAGGATTTCATAGGTAAGGAAAAAAAATACCCTTTTCTCATTCATCCATGGGGGACACTATAATAGAATAACTGTGGGATGTCCTAGAGCAGTCTCCCTAAGGGAGCTCCTGTGCTTCGCTGAGAATCCTATAGCAAAACCCTGCATCTGCAGAGGCAAAGGTGTCAAAGGCATAAAACTTAATGAAGGTATAAGCAGGGGACCACGTTGCGGCCTTACAAGGCTGCTCAGTGGAGGCGCTGCAACGAGCAGCCCACGAAGTGCCAACAGCCCTGGTGGAATGAGCACATGCAGAGGCCAGGGCCGGACAATTAGCCAAGGAGAACATCTGTCGAATAGTCACACGGAGCCACCTGGCCAAGGTCTGTTTAGTGGCCAGCAAGCCCCGCTTGTTGATATCATACAGAACAAAGCGGGGATAAGTTTTGCAAAACTCCCTAGTTCTTTCCACATAAATCCGGAGGGCCCACACATCATCAAAGGACGCCTGCTCTAGGGAAGCATCGGGTGCATGAAAGCACGGCACCATCTCCTGATTGATATGGAACTGGGATACGGCCTACAGAAGATAACCCATGCGCATGAGGAGGACAGCACTGTCTGGATGGGAAAAAAAAGATCCCCAAGACATGGCACTTAAATCCGAGACTCGTCGAGCTGAAGCAATCACAAAGAGAAACACCACGCAAGCCAGCGATGGCCAACAGTATCAAGGGGTTCAAAAGGGGCTGACTGCAAAGCCCATAGGACAAGAGACAAGATCCACGGAGCCACCGGTTGAAAAAAAGGGAGGCTGCACTTGTGAGTATCCCCTGTAGAAAGGTCTGCACATCAGGCAGAAAGCTCCACCATATGCTAGAGTGAGGAAAGACGGAGGCCCAAGTTCAAACCCGACTGGAGAAAAGACAGGAATCTGAAGAGATAAAAAGATATGGAGTTGAAACCCCGAGCCACACACCAATTGAAATAGGTTTTCCAAATACTGTGATAGATTTAGGCTGCTGAAAGTTTTCTAGCATTAAGCGTGGTACGGATCACAGGTGGAGAAAACCCTTTAGTTCTTAAGACGGATGTCTCAAGAGCCACCCCGTCAAAGACGGCCAAATCCAGATCCCAGCACGGGCCCTGATATAGCAGGTCTGGTCGGAGAGGGAGAGGCCACGGGACGTTGATTCAGAAGAACTGTGTACAAAGCTCGGTGCTTCCACTTCGGAGCGATAAGCATCACTGTGCTGTCCTCCAACTTTAACTTGAAGAGAATCCACAGAATCATCAAGGTTGCAAGAAATATCTAGATGAGCGGAAAGCTCCACCCAACTCCCAGGGCATCCACCAGAAAAGATCCTGGACTTCTTGTGTGAGAGCAGTACCTTGGCAACTTGTGATTGTCTTGGGAGGCCATCATGTCGTTGTCCAGACAGCCTCAACGCTGAACAAGAAGTTGAAAGACATCCGGATGGAGAAACCATTCTCCCACATAGACGTCTTGTCGACTTAGAAAGTCTGCCTCCTGGAATGTGCACCGCTGACAGACGGGAGATACCCCGCTGCCCACTCTAGAATCTGGCTCACCTCTTATTGCACCTCGACTGCGGGTTCCTCGCTGATGATGTAGACGATGGCTGTAGCATTGTCTGACCTAACCTTTACCGGACGGTGTCGGAAAAAGTCCTTTGCATGACAGAGAACCTTGTACACTGCTCTGAGATTGAGTATGTTGATTGGGACTCTGCTTCCCGAAACGTCCAGTGGCCCTGAAACGTCTGGTAACAAGTCTCCTGGCAGCGGGGACTAGCATCTGTGATGAGAGGAACCCAATCCTGGATTCAAAAATGGTGGCCCCTTCTTCAGATGGGACCGGTGGAGCTACTATAAGAGACAGTGATGGACATCTCGAAAGAGAACAATCACCTGTGTATTGAAATGCAGAGTGGATCGATTCCACTTGGCCAATATCTCTAATTACAGAGGACAGGAGTGAAATCATGTGTATTCCACCATCTCAGAGGCGGAAGCCATTGTCCCCAGGACCTACATACAACAGCCAATGGAGACTCGACGACGCTCCAGAAAGACACAAATTCTGGCTAGAAGAACTGCTGGACACAAGAGTCGAGAAAAGCCCAGAAGTGTAGCATCCTTTGGGATGGATTGATGTTGGACTTAGGCCAATTGATGACCCAGCTGTGAGACTAGAGGAGATCCACAGTGAGGCGGAGATGATCCTGCAGCAAAAGATGTGGGCAACAGAAGGAGGTCGTCCAGATAAGGCAGTTTTCATTTCCCCCTGCCTCTGAGATGCGCCGCCATGACAATCGTGAAAACACAAGGAACCATGGAGAGAAGAAAAGCAAAACCAAAATTGGAAGTGTTTTTCCCAAACTGCAAACCTGAGGTAGCGCTGGTGGGAGTTGAGAATGAAAAATAGGATTTTGGTACTTACCAGGTAAATCCTTTTCTTTGAATCCATAGGGGGCACTGGAGTACTCTTGGGATATGGACGGCTTCCGTAGGAAACAGGGCACTGAATATTTAAAATAAGAATTTACTCACCGGTAATTCTATTTCTCGTAGTCCGTAGTGGATGCTGGGAACTCCGTAAGGACCATGGGGAATAGCGGGCTCCGCAGGAGACTGGGCACTCTAAAGAAAAGATTAGGTACTATCTGGTGTGCACTGGCTCCTCCCTCTATGCCCCTCCTCCAGACCTCAGTTAGGGAAACTGTGCCCGGAAGAGCTGACATTACAAGGAAAGGATTTTTGGAATCCAGGGTAAGACTCATACCAGCCACACCAATCACACCGTACAACTTGTGATAACCTTACCCAGTTAACAGTATGAACAACAACTGAGCCTCACTCAACGGATGGCTCATAACAATAACCCTTATTTAGCAATAACTATACACACGTATTCCAGAGAGTCCGCACTTGGGACGGGCGCCCAGCATCCACTACGGACTACGAGAAATAGAATTACCGGTGAGTAAATTCTTATTTTCTCGGACGTCCTAGTGGATGCTGGAAACTCCGTAAGGACCATGGGGATTATACCAAAGCCTCCAAACGGGCGGGAGAGTGCGGATGACTCTGCAGCACCGAATGGGCAAACACAAGGTCCTCCTCAGCCAGGGTATCAAACTTGTAAAATTTTGCAAACGTGTTTGAACCCGACCAAGTAGCAGCTCGGCAAAGCTGTAATGCCGAGACCCCTCGGGCAGCCGCCCAAGAAGAACCCACCTTCCTTGTGGAGTGGGCTTTCACTGATTTTGGATGCGGCAATCCTGCCGCAGAATGAGCCTGCTGAATCGTGTTACAGATCCAGCGCGCAATAGTTTGCTTTGAAGCAGGAGCACCCAGCTTGTTGGGTGCATGCAGGATAAACAGCGAGTCAGTTTTCCGGACTCCAGCCGTCCTGGCTACATAGATTTTCAAAGCCCTGACTACATCAAGCAACTTGGAAGCCTCCAAGTCCCGAGTAGCCGCAGGCACCACAATAGGTTGGTTCAAATGAAATGCTGATACCACCTTTGGGAGAAATTGGGGACGAGTCCTCAATTCTGCCCTGTCCACATGGAAGATCAGATATGGGCTTTTACATGACAAAGCCGCCAATTCTGACACACGCCTAGCTGAAGCCAAGGCCAACAGCATGACCACCTTCCACGTGAGATACTTTAGCTCCACGGTCTTAAGTGGCTCAAACCAGTGGGATTTCAGGAAATCCAACACAACGTTAAGATCCCAAGGTGCCACCGGAGGCACAAAAGGGGGCTGAATATGCAGCACTCCTTTAACAAACGTCTGAACCTCAGGCAGTGAAGCCAGTTCTTTTTGAAAGAAAATAGATAGGGCCGAAATCTGGACCTTTATGGACCCCAATTTTAGGCCCATAGTCACCCCTGACTGTAGGAAGTGAAGAAATCGACCCAGCTGGAATTCCTCTGTTGGGGCCTTCCTGGCCTCACACCGAACCACATATTTCCGCCATATGCGGTGATAATGCTTTGCTGTCACATCCTTCATAGCTTTTATCAGCGTAGGAATCACTTCATCTGGAATGCCCTTTTCCGTTAGGATCCGGCGTTCAACCGCCATGCCGTCAAACGCAGCCGCGGTAAGTCTTGGAACAGACAGGGCCCCTGCTGCAACAGGTCCTGTCTGAGAGGCAGAGGCCATGGGTCCTCTGAGATAATTTCTTGTACCAAGTCCTTCTTGGCCAATCCGGAACAATGGAGTATTGTTCTTACTCCTCTCTTTCTTACTATCCTCAGTACCTTGGGTATGAGAGGAAGAGGAGGAAACACATAAACCGACTGGTACACCCACGGTGTCACTAGTGCGTCCACAGCTATCGCCTGAGGGTCCCTTGACCTGTCGCAATATCTTTTTAGCTTTTTCTTGAGGCGGGACGCCATCATGTCCACCTGTGGTAGTTCCCAACGATTTGCAATCTGTGTGAAGACTTCTTGATGAAGTCCCCACTCTCCCGGGTGGAGGTCGTGCCTGCTGAGGAAGTCTGCTTCCCAGTTGTCCACTCCCGGAATGAACACTGCTGACAGTGCTAACACGTGATTCTCCGCCCATCGAAGAATCCTTGTGGCTTCTGCCATTGCCATCCTGCTTCTTGTGCCGCCCTGGCGGTTTACATGGGCGACGCCGTGATGTTGTCTGACTGAATCAGTACTGGTTGGTTTCGAAGCAGGGGCTCTGCTTGACTCAGGGCGTTGTAAATGGCCCTTAGTTCCAGTATATTTATGTGTAGCGAAGTCTCCAGACTTGACCACTGTCCTTGGAAGTTTCTTCCCTGAGTGACTGCCCCCCATCCTCGGAGGCTTGCATCCGTGGTCACCAGGACCCAGTCCTGTATGCCGAACCTGCGTCCCTCGAGAAGATGAGCACTCTGCAGCCACCACAGCAGAGACACCCTGGCCCTCGGGGACAGGGTGATCAGCCGATGCATCTGAAGATGCGATCCGGACCACTTGTCCAACAGATCCCACTGAAAGAAGGGAATTGCTTCGTATGAAGCCACCATCTTTCCCAGGACTCGCGTGCAGTGATGCACCGACACCTGTTTTGGTTTCAGGAGGTCCCTGACCAGAGATGACAATTCCTGGGCCTTCTCCACCAGGAGAAACACCTTCTTCTGTTCGGTGTCCAGAATCATGCCCAGGAAAAGCAGACGCGTCGTAGGAATCAGCTGCGACTTTGGGATATTCAGAATCCAGCCGTGCTGTTGCAACACTTCCTGAGAGAGTGCTACGCTGACAAACAACTGCTCCCTGGACCTCGCCTTTATGAGGAGATCGTCCAAGTACGGGATAATTATAACTCCCTTCTTCCGAAGGATTATCATCATTTCCGCCATTACCTTGGTAAATATCCTCGGTGCCGTGGACCGGCCAAACGGCAACGTTTGGAATTGGTAATGACAGTCCTGTACCACAAATCTGAGGTACTCCTGGTGAGGTGGGTAAATGGGGACATGCAAGTAAGCATCCTTGATGTCCAGCGACACCATAAAATCCCCCACTTCCAGGCTTGCAATAACCGCTCTGAGCGATTCCATTTTGAACTTGAATTTCTTTATATAAGTGTTCAAGGATTTTAAATTCAGAATCGGTCTCACCGAACCGTCCGGTTTCGGTACCACAAACATTGTGGAATAGTAACCCCTTCCCTGTTGAAGGAGGGGGACCCTGATTATCACCTGCTGGAGGTACAGCTTGTGAATTGCCGCCAGTACTACCTCTCTTTCCCTGGGGGAAGCTGGCAAGGCTGACTTGAGGTAACGGCGGGGGGGAGTCGCTTCGAACTCCAGCTTGTACCCCTGAGATACAATTTGTACAGCCCAGAGATCCACCTGTGAGCGAGCCCACTGGTTGCTGAAGTTTCGGAGACGCGCCCCCACCGCACCTGGCTCCGCCTGTGGAGCCCCAACGTCATGCGGTGGACTTAGTGGAAGCAGGGGAGGACTTTTGTTCCTGGGAACTGGCTGCATGGTGCAGCTTCTTTCCTCTACCCCTGCCTCTCACTAGAAAGGATGCGCCTCTGACCCGCTTGCCTTTCTGAGACCGAAAGGACTGCATTTGATAATACGGTGCTTTCTTAGGCTGTGAGGAAACCTGAGGCAAAAAAGTCGACTTTCCAGCTGTCGTTGTGGATACGAAGTCCGAGAGTCCGTCCCCAAACAATTCCTCACCCTTATAAGGCAAAACCTCCATGTGTTTTTTAGAATCAGCATCTCCTGTCCATTGCCGAGTCCATAAGACCCTCCTGGCAGAAATGGACATTGCATTAATTCTAGAGCCCAGCAGGCAAATGTCCCTCTGGGCATCCCGCATATATAAGACGACGTCTTTTATATGTTCTAGGGTTAGCAAAATAGTATCCCTGTCGAGGGAATCAATGTTGTCTGACAGAGTATCAGTCCATGCTGCTGCAGCACTACACATCCAGGCTGAAGCAATAGCAGGTCTCAGTAGAGTACCAGAGTGTGTATACACAGACTTCAGGATAGCTTCCTGCTTTCTATCCGCAGGCTCCTTTAGGGCGGCCGTATCCTGAGACGGCAGGGCCACCCTTTTAGATAAGCGTGTGAGCGCCTTGTCCACCCTAGGGGATGTTTCCCAACGTAACCTGTCCGTTGGCGGGTAAGGGTACGCCATCAGTAACCTCTTAGAAATCACTAGTTTCTTATCAGGGGAACTCCACGCTTCTTCACACAATTCATTTTATTCATCAGATGGGGGAAAAGTCACTGGCTGTTTTTTTCTCCCCAAACATATAAACCCTCTTGGTAGTAACCGGGTTAACGTCAGAAATGTGTAATACATCTTTCATTGCAGTAATCATGCATCGGATGGCCTTTTTAGACTGTAAATGTGTCTCATCATCGTCAACACTGGAGTCTGACTCCGTGTCGACATCTGTGTCAACCATCTGAGATAGAGGGCGTTTATGAGCCCCTTACGATTTCTGAGTCGCCTGGGCAGGAGCGGGCTGAGACCCCGGCTGTCCCAAGGCTGCAGCGTCATCAAACCTTTTATGTAAGGAGTTGACATTGTCATTTAAGACCTTCCACATATCCATCCAATCAGGTGTCGGCCCCGACGGGGGTGACACCACACTTATCTGCCCTTGCTCCGCCTCCACGTAACCTTCCTCATCAAACATGTCGACACAGCCGTACCGACATACCGCTCACACACAGGGAATGCTCAGACTGAGGACAGGACTCCACAAAGTCCTTTGGGGAGACAGAGAGAGAGTATGCCAGCACACACCACAGCGCTATATAACACAGGGATTTTCACTTACAATAAGTGATTTCCCAATAGCTGCCTTATATGACTTATCTGCACCTAAATTTATGTGCCCCCCCCTCTCTTTTTCACCCTTCTTGTACCTGGATACTGCAGGGGAGAGCCTGGGGAGCTGCTTCCAGCGGAGCTGTGAAGGGAAAATGGCGCTGGTGTGCTGAGGAAGAAGGCCCCGCCCCCTCAGTGGCGGGCTTCTGTCCCGCGTTTTGTATATGTTAATGGCGGGGTTTTTTACATATATACAGTACCAGACTGTATATATGTATTTTTTAATGCCAAAAGGTATATTAATTGCTGCCCAGGGCGCCCCCCCCCCAGCGCCCTGCACCCTACAGTGACCGGAGTGTGTAAGTGTGCTGGGAGCAATGGCGCACAGCTGCGGTGCTGTGCGCTACCTTAAATGAAGACAGGAGTCTTCTGCCGCCGATTTCGTCGTCTTCACTCTTCTGTCTTCTGGCTCTGCAAGGGGGACGGCGACGCGGCTCCGGGAACGGACGATCGAGGTCAGGTCCTGTGTTCGAACCCTCTGGAGCTAATGGTGTCCAGTAGCCTAAGAAGCACAAGCCAGCTGCAAGCAGGTAGGTTTGCTTCTCTCCCCTCAGTCCCACGTAGCAGTGAGTCTGTTGCCAGCAGAAACTCACTGAAAATAAAAAACCTAATAAATACTTTCTTTTCTAGCAAGCTCAGGAGAGCCCACTAGGAGCACCCAGCTCTGGCCGGGCACAGATTCTAACTGAGGTCTGGAGGAGGGGCATAGAGTGAGGAGCCAGTGCACACCAGATAGTACCCAATCTTTTCTTTAGAGTGCCCAGTCTCCTGCGGAGCCCGCTATTCCCCATGGTCCTTACGGTGTTCCCAGCATCCACTAGGACGTCAGAGAAATTTAGAACACTCCACCCCTCCATATCCCAGAGTACCTCAGTGTTTTTTACTGAGCCGAACAGGAGCTATAGAGAGGTTGACAATGGAGTATTACATATAACATAACGGACAACAACGAAGTTGACACATAAAGTTACTGACAACGAAACAGTTGACACCATAACCAGTACTTGATAATTTGAACCAGTCGGTGAGAGTGTGTTACCATAAGATCCCCTGAACTTACCACAAACCAGGTAAAACTGCTCTGTCCAGTGCCCCCTATGGATTCAAAGAAAAGGATTTACCTGGTAAGTACCAAAATCCTATTTTCTTTTTCATCCACTAGGGGTCACTGGAGTACTCTTGGGACGTACCAAAGCTTCCCCCGTGGGCGGGAGAGCTGTTTGGCACCTGTAACACTAGGCGGCCAAAGCTAGATGCTGATGCCGCAAACGTATCAAACTTGTAAAAGCGCACAAACGTGTGCACTGAAGACCATGTAGCCGCACGGCAAAGCTGCGTCGTAGAAGCTCCACGACCAGCTGCCCATGAAGTTCCCACAGAACGTGTGGAATGAGCTGTTACTGATGTAGGCGGCTGTAACCTAGTATTAAGGTAAGCCTGACCTATGGTCAGTTTTATCCATCTGGATAAGGTCTGCTTAGACGCTGGCCAACCCATCTTGGCAGCATCATAGAGAACAAACAACGTATCAGTCTTACGAACTGTAGACGTTCGGGATACATAAACGCCTAAAGCGCGTACCACATCCAGAGCTCCAGAATGTGCTGTTAACACAGGAACTACTATTGGTTGATTGATGTGAAAAGATGACACTACCTTTGGTAAGAAAGCGGGATTCGGCCGAAGTTCCGCTCTCTCATCATGAAACACCAAATACGGTGGCTTGCATGACAAGGCACCCAAATCTGAAACACGCCTTGCTGACGCTAAGGCTAGAAGAAAAATAGTTTTCCAAGTGAGAAACTTTATATCCACTTGCTGTAAGGGTTCAAAATATGAAGACTGTAAGAAATCTAAAACCAGATTCAAGTCCCATGGCGCTGTAGATGGAATGAATGGAGGCTGTACTCTGAGGACACCTTGCAGAAAAGTGTGTACCGACGGCAATAGAGCCAATCGTCTTTGAAAGTAAATTGACAACGCAGATACCTGCACTTTTAGTGTAGATAAACGCAGTCCTCCATCTAACCCCGTCTGTAGAAATAACAAAAGACGGGATACCTTGAAAGCTGATGTCGGAAACTTCCGAGCTTCACACCAACCTATACAGGCACGCCAAATTCTGTAATAATGAGCTGCCGTAACTGGCTTCCTAGCACGTAACATGGTTGGTATAACAGATTCCGGAATGCTCTCTCTTCTCAAGAGGGCGGTCTCAACAGCCACGCTAAATCGGGGTAAAGGAACGGACCCTGTTGTAACAAGTCCGGACGTAGAGGGAGCGGCCAAGGATCGTCTGCGAGTAGTCCGTGGAGATCCGAGAACCAAGCTCTTCGAGGCCAATTAGGAGCCACTAATATGACTGTGACAGACTCTCTTTTGATCTGTTTTAGCACCAGAGGGAGCAGCAGAAACGGTGGAAACAGATACACTAGGCTGTATGGCCACGCGATTGTGAGAGCATCCACAGCCACTGCCTTTGGATCTCTCGTTCTGGACACATACTGGGACGCCATCAGGTCCAGCTGAGGGTAACCCCACCGCTGAACCAACATGTGAAACACCTCTGGATTTAATGCCCATTCTCCTGGATGAAAATCCCGACGGCTGAGATAATCCGCCTCCCAGTTGTCCACTCCCGGAATGAACACTGCCGACAATATCACCTGGTGGTATTCTGCCCAATTGAGGATTCGAGCTACTTCCCGCATTGCCATGCGGCTTCTCGTTCCTCCTTGTTTGTTGATGTATGCGACTGCCGTTGCGTTGTCTGACTGCACTTAGACAGTCTGAGAGCGAAGCTTGTGTACTGCTTGTCGTAGTGCATTGTAAATTGCGCGGAGTTCCAGGACATTTATAGACCGCAATCTTTCGTGATCCGCCCAGAGACCCTGGAGTTAACAATTTTGAACTACAGCTCCCCAACCTCTGAGACTCGCGTCCGTCGTTAGAATTATCCAATTCCAGCCGCCGAATAGTTTCCCTGCGGTTAAATTGTGTTCCTTGAGCCACCAGAGTAGAGACACTCTTGCCCTTGGCGACAACCTCACCCTGTGGTGAATCTGCAGATGTGAGCCCGACCACTGTGCGAGCACATCCAGTTGAAAAAGGACGTGAGTGAAATCTTCCGAACTGAAGCGCTTCGAAAGCCGCCACCATTGTTCCTAAGAGGCGAATGCACAAATGTACCGAGACTGTGCGTGGCTTGAGCACTAATTGTACTAGATGGCGAATAATCTGTACTTTCTGTTGTGGTAGGTAAATTCTTTGATTTACCATATCGAGAATCATACCTAGGAATTGAAGGCGTTGAGACGGAATGAGATGCGATTTTTTAAAGTTGACAATCCAACCGTGGTGAACTAGTACATTGTACGTTAGTAACGCATGTTGGAGAAGCATCTGTTGAGACGGGGCCTTGATGAGCAGATCATCTAAATACGGAACTAATGTCACTCCCAGGGATCTGAGATGAGCTATCATCACAGACATCACTTTGGTGAATACCCGAGGCGCTGACGAAAGGCCAACCGGTAGAGCCTGAAACTGGTAATGGTTCTGGCGTATTGCAAACCGCAAGCATCTCTGATGAGGCTGCCAAATCGGAATGTGTAAGTACGCATCCTTGAGATCTAGCGCAATCATGAATTCCTTTGGCTCTAAACCCGCAATCACTGAACGCAGAGATTTCATCTTGAATCTGTAGTAAGTTACGTACCGATTGAGACCATTTAAGTTCAATATTGGCCTGACTGAGCCATCCGGCTTCGGTACCACAAACAGACTGGAATAATAATCCTGACCCTGTTGGTGTACAGGGACCGGAATCAAAACTGCTGAATCCAGTAGGGACTGAATGGCAATTTGCAGAACCTCCCTCTTGTTGTCCGACAGAGGCAGTCCTGTCTTGAAAAACCGCAGTGGCGGAAGACAGTCGAACTCTATTTTGTAACCTCTTAACACTAAATTGCGGATCCACCCATCCGCGGATGTCTGGAACCACGCCAAATGGAACGTCTGAAGGCGTGCTCCCACAATCGGAGAACCGAGATGGGCAGGTAGCCCGTCATGCCACTGGCTTGTCGGTGACCTTAGCGTCCTGACGACTTGTGTTGGTTTGTTGGAAACCACGTCCACGACCCCGTCTACCAGGCGTGGCTGTTCCTCTGCCACGTCCGCGAAAGGACTGAGGTCTAAAGGATTTGAACGTAGGTCCAGAGTACCTCCGTCTTGGTACCGGTGGAGGCAATGGTAAGAAAACAGACTTTCCTCCCGTGGCCTCAGAAATCCATGTGTCCAATTCAGGACCAAACAACTTCTTGCCACCGTAAGGTAACGCCTCTATACCTCTTTTGACCTCTGCCTCCGCTTGCCAAGAACGCAGCCAGAGTGCTCGTCGTGCCGTAACTAGCGACGATGAAAGGCGAGAAGTGAGCTGACAGACGTGAGTAGAAGCTGTACAGAGATACTCCGCAGCCTCACACATTTGATCAGCAAGAAGTATAAGGTGTTCGTCATGGAGGGCAGACTTGAGTTCTGTTATCCATACTATGAGCGCCTTAGTGACCCAGATGCCAACCAAGCCAGGTTTCAGCAGCACTCCTGCTGCTACATACATGGACTTTAGCATAGTTTCTATTTTGCGATCTGAAGGGTCTTTAAGCGTAGTAGCAGCTGGCACTGGTATGGTTAATTTCTTTGTAAGCTTCGACACTGACGAATCAACTATTGGTGGATTCTCCCATGTACATGTCACAGAGTCTGGAAACAGGTAACTAGACTTAAATCTGCGAGGTATAGAAAACCGTTTATCTGGAGTCTGTCGTGTTTCTACTAACATCTTATTAAGAGACTCCGAAACAGGAAAACACATTGGAGTTCTCTGTCGTTTAGTAAATACGACCTGATCATTTGTCAGAGGCTCCTCAGTTTCTGTAAACTTCAGAGACTGACACACCGCTCTGATGAGATTATCAATGCCTGAGCTGTTAAAATCCTCACTATCTGACTCCACTTCGCCCTCCTCACACTCATCTTGTGCCGTGAGGTCTGCCATGGAATCGTCAGAATGCAACATAGCAGAAACTGGTAAATCATAAGACATATGAAATTTATCCCGTCTACCCAAAATGGATTTGGACCTTTCGCAAGGCGGAGACGCCTCCGGTAGTTCTGGCGGTCTCACCCTAGACTCAGATCTTGCCGCTTCCCGCTCTTGTCGAGCGGCGGTCAATTCTGATTGCAACCCAGCCAGTATATTGGCTAGCAAATCCCATGGAGGGTCCGGGGAGGAAATTGGCTTTAAAACCGGAGCAGAAATTGTACTCGGAACAGAATCCACAAAACATACTGGACATGTGGTAGATCCATCCGGTAACACACTGCTACAGACTTTACAGTGATGCTTTTTAATTTTTGCTGGTGCCTTACTCATTATGGAGATAGACAATACAATACACAAACAAACAGACACTTGCACGACTCAGTAATATAGTACTAAGGTGTCTCTATATATATATCTGGCCAAGTGCAGTACACGTGGCCAGTACTATGAAATGTGATCCCAAATTCCCACTAACACCCCTGCGCCTCCGGTGGAGTAGAGATGTAGTACTGGAACGTTCTGGAATCACAGCAGGAAGACACAGGAAGCATGGTTAAAATGGCTGCCATGCTTAAAATCATAGTCAAAGTACAGGTTACAAGCTGATAAACTGACAACTCATCCCTGCAGACTAGCATACTGCTGTTGCTGCAGTTTATCCCCCCTCGTGCCGCTGATTGTATGCAGTCTGTAATGCCCCCCCCCCTGTATGCCCCGTTGCGGATGCAGTGCTGGGCGGGCAGAGTGTGGGGCCGCCAGCGGGAGCCGGGTAGCGGGACGCGCTGGGACAGACAGCGGGGAGCGCGTCCTGAAGCGCTCTGAGCAGCGGCCGGAGCAGCGGTGGGGGCCGGAGCAGCGGCGGCGGGCGGGCTTAGAGGGATCCCTCATCAGTGTTAACGAAACTTTTGTCCCCACACAGCGGAGCGGGGCGGCAGCGGGAGCTGACCGCCCCAAGCAATATACCTTTACTCCTGCTTGTGGTGAGGCTCCGACGGGGCTTCTCTGCAAGCGCCAGCCAGCCTGTCTGCAGGAGGTCTATATGGCTGTGAGGGTGCTCATTTATTGAGGACCGACACGCCAAAGCTGCTAGTAGCAGCTTGCACTATCCCTGACCCTGCCTTTTGGAAGGGGGAAAGGGATGTGTATGAAAAAAGAAAAAATATTAACTTAAAAAAAAAAAAAAAAAATATTCAAAAGAATTGTGGACCAAGCCACAGACCTGTTGCTACTTCGAGCACAGAAAAAACACTGGGGTACTCTGGGATATGGAGGGGTGGAGTGTTCTAAATTTAAATATTCAGTGCCCTGTTTCCTACAGAAGCCGTCCATATCCCTAGAGTACTCCAGTGACCCCTAGTGGATGAAAAAGAAATATGTACAGTGCATCCAGAAAGTATTCACAGTGCTTTACTTTTTCCACATTTTGTTATAGACTTATTCCAAAATAGAATAAATTAATTTCTTCCCTCAAAATTCTACACACAATACTCCATAATGACAACATAAAAAAAGTTTTTTGAAATTTTCGCAAATTTATTAAAAATATATGTTATGGTAAGAACTTACCATTGATAACGGTATTTCTCCTAGGTCCTCAGGTTCCACAGGATAACAATGGGATATGATGGAGCGTCAGCGGATTGGCACCAATCGATCAAAGCTTCCTGGCCTCCCAGGATGTAACGGGCCCGTCCATATATCCCCGCCCACTGGCTCAGGCAAATCATTTGTATTCCAAAGCACTAGGCAGGAGCATCATGTAGAGCCCTAATCAGGCAAGAAGAACACACATGCACACCCTTCCGTACACGAAAGAAGAGGTTAGTGAGTAGAAGGATCCTCAAATCAGGTGCGTCAGAGTGGGATCCCTGTGGAACCTGTGGACTTAGGAGAAATACAGTTATCAACGGTAAGTTCTTACCATAACGTATATTTCTCCTGCAGGGTCCACAGGTTATCCACAGTATAACAATGGGATTTCACAAAGCAATTTAGTGGTGGGGACACTCCTGATTGGACAAGAGAACCCTTCGCCCGAATTCAGCGTCATGAGAGGCAAAAGTATTCAAGGCATAATGTCTAATGAATATGTTAATGGAAGACCATGTGGCTGCCTTACAAATCTGTTCTGCTGAAGCACCACGCTGTGCTGCCCATGTGGGACCTACCTTACAAGTAGAGTGAGCAGAGACATTAGCCGGAACAGGGAGATCAGCCTGAGAATATGCTTCTGAAATCGTCATCCGAAGCCATCTTGCCAGCGTCTGCTTATTAGCAGGCCATTCTCTTATGTGAAATCCGTACAGAATGAAGAGAGAATCTGTCTTTCTGATGGCACTTGTACGATCCACGTAGATCCTTAATGCACGGACCACGTCCAGCGATGCATCTCCCGCAGAAAGTCCCGATACCTGAAAAGCCGGGATTACAATTTCTTCATTAAGGTGGAATTTAGACACCACCTTAGGAAGATACCCAGATCTAGTTCTGAGAACTGCTTTATCTGGATAGAAAATCAGAAATGGGGAACGACATGACAGCGCTCCTAAATCTGATACTCTTCTAGCGGATGCCATAATCAGCAGAAAGAGTGGCTGTCAACCATTTAAGATCCACTTTATCAAGTGGTTCGAATGGGGCAACGTGAAGGGTTTTCAGGACTACACAAGTCCCACGGCACTGTAGGCGGAACAAACGGAGGTTGAATGCGCCGCATTCCTTGGAAGAAAGTACGCACATCCTGCAAACTGGCAATTTTCTTTTAGAACCATACAGTCAATGCCGATACTTGCACTCTCAAGTAAGCCACCTTCAAACCTTTATCCATTTCTGCCTGAAGGAAAGCTAAGACCCTGGAAACTCTGAAAGATTTAGGGTCCACATTTCTATCACTGCACCAATGAATATAGGCTTGCCATATTCGGTGATAAATACGAGCTGAGGAAGGTTTCCTTGCTCTGAGCATTGTTTGAATTACCTGTTGTTAGAATCCTCTTGATTTCAGGATAGAGGTTTCAAGAACCACGCAATCAAAGACAGTCTGGTCCAGATGTCTGTGATAACAAGTACCCTGCATCAGTAGATCTGGACGTTGAGGAAGCAGAAGTGGAACCTCCATTGACATTCTCTGCAGATCTGACCATGGTCTGGCTCCTGCCGCACCAAACAAAAAACTGATTTGCCTGAGCCAGTGGGCGGGGATAGATGGATGGGCCCGTTGCATCCTGGGAGGCCAGAAAGCTTTGATCGATTGGTGCCAATAGGCTGATGCTCCATCATATCCCATTGTTATCCTGAGGACAACCTGCCGGAGAAATGAAAAACTAAGAAATCACATGTACATAAGTTCACAGCCTTTGCTCAATACTTCCTTGATGCACCTTTGGCAGCAACTACAGCTTCAAGTCTTTTTGAATATGATGCCACAAGCTTGGGATACCAATCTTTGAGCAGTTTCGCCTATTCCTCTTTGCAGCACCTCTCAAGCTCCATCAGGTTGGATGGGATGCACAGCCATTTTCAGATCTCTCCAGAGATGTTCAATCGGATTCAAGTCTGGGCTCTGGCTGAGCCACACAAGGACATTCACAGAGTTGTCCTGAAGCCACTCCTTTCATATCTTGGCTGTGTGCTTAGGGCCGTTGTCCTGCTGAAAGATGAATCGTCGTCCCAATCTGAGGTCAAGAACGCTCTGGAGCAGGTTTTCATCCAGGATGTCTCTGTACAATGCTGCATTCATCTTTCCCTCTATCCTGACTAGTCTCCCAGTTCCTGCTGCTGAAAAACATCCCCACAGCATGATGCTGCCACCACCATGCTTCACTGTAGGGACAATATTGTCCTAGTGATGAGTGGTGCCTGGTTTACTCCAAACATGATGCCTGGCATTCACGCCAAAGAGTTCAATCTTTGTCTCATCAGACCAGAGTATTTCGTTTCTCATGGTCAGAGAGTCCTTCAGGTGGATTTTGGCAAGCTCTAGGTGGGGTGCCATGTGCTTTTTACTAAGGATTGGCTTCCGTCTGGCCACTCTACCATACAGACCTGATTAGTGGATTGCTACAGAGATGGTTGTCCTTCTGGAAGGTTCTCTCTCCACAGAGGAATGCTGTAGCTCTGACAGAGTAACCATCAGGTTCTTGGTCACCTCCCTGACTAGGGCCCTTCTCCCCCGATCCCTCAGTTTAGACGGCCAGCCAGCTCTAGGGGGAAGTGTCCTGGTGGTTCCGAACGTCTTCCATTTACGGATGATGGAGGCCACTGTGCTCATTGGGACCTTCACAGCAGCAGATATTTTTCTGCACCTTTCCCCAGATTTTCCTGTCTCGGAGGTGCCTGGTTTGTGCTCAGACATGCACTGTCAAGTGTGGGACCATATATAGACAGGTGTGTGCCTTTACAAATCATGTCCAATCAACTGAATTTACCACAGGTAGACTCAAATTAAGCTGTAGGACATCTCAAGGATGATCAGTGGAAAAAGGATGCACCTGAGCTCAATTTTGAGCTTCATGACAAAGGCTGTGAATACTTATATACATGTGATTTATTAGTTTTTTATTTTTTTTAAATAAATTTGCAAAAATCACAAAAAAACTTTTTCACGTTGTCATTATGTGAAATTGTATGTAGAATTTTGGAGGGAAAATTTAATTTATTCCATTTTGGAATAAAGCTGTAACATAACAAAATGTGGAAAAACTGATGCGCTGTGAATACTTTCCGGATGCATTGTAAGTAGGCATCCTTGATGAGGTCATGAAATCCTATGGTGTCAGAGCCAGAAGAATGGAGCGCAGAGACTCCATGTGAAATGAACATGAAGGTATCTGTTAAGTGACTTAATGCTCAGAATGTGTCGGAACGATCAGTCTAGTTTATAAAAAAGAAAAAGGTTGCTATAAAAGCCTGTGCCCCGTTGTGCTGGGGGAACAGGAGTTATAACTTGGGAAGCCAAAAAAGAGCGAATGGACTCTCGAAAAGCTTCTGCTTTTCTTTGATCTGAGGGATGGCCTGTGGAAAAAAACTGGTCCGAAGAACATTCCCGGAAGGAAAGAACTTAACCCTGTGAAATTTCGCCCTTTACCTGAGCTTCCAAAGTCACTGACGACCAGACATTGCCAAAAAGCAGAGGACGACCTCCCACCATGGGAGTTCCCAATTGGAGGCCTGCCCAGTCAGGCATAAGGCTCGTCGGACGGTTTTGCAGCTAAGCATCTGTTTACCCCTGGACTTCGAGCTCTTAGAGGAAGATCCCTGGAACCTGTCGAAAGACTGGCCCTCTCTGCCTTACCTTGTGGGTGAAAGTAGCGAAAAGTCGAAGGTCTCAACCTAGGTGCTGTCGCAGAGAATAGAAAGGCTGTTTTGGAATCCACCCCCGTAGCCGCCAGTCTTGTCCAATTCTGGACTGAACAGCACATCACATGAAAAGGGAAGAGCCTATAGGGCCTTTCTGGAATCTGCATCGGCACACTATGTATGAAGCTAGAGGGCTCTCCTGGCAGCAACCGCAGATGCCGAAACCTTAGTAGTAAGAATGGCAGCCTCACCAAGATAAGTGCTTGCAAGGGAGATATGCTCAGAGACAATTAAGTCAGAAATGTGAGAACCAGAGTGAAGACCGCCCTTCTAGGAAGTCCGCCCAACATCCTATGGCCTTAGCAACACAAGTGGATGCACCTGCATTAGAAAAGATTGTTTTAAGGAAACTTTCCATCTTCTCATCTGGTGGATCCTTAAGGGAGGCTGTGTTTGGTATAGGAAGGGTAGTGGATCTAACAAAACAGGCAATGTGTGTATTCACCGGAGAGGGGGGGGCTCCAATTTTTCCCCATCTGGGGCTGGAAGTAGATAAAATGTAGAAATGATTTTAGATACCAAAAACCGCTTGTAAGAATGAGCCCATGGCTCCACTAGGAGGTCTACCAGCCCGCTGTGCAGAGGAAGGGATTTCAGCCGCCGCCTTCTCTTGATGTTTAAATACATGGACATCAGACTTAGAAGACTGATCTAAGTCCTAAATTAAAAGCACGGATCTAACCAATTAGGGCTTCAACATACACTTGTGCTTGGTAATCTTCTGGAACAGATAAAGTTTCAAAATCTGAAGAAATTGAAACGCTGTCCTCACGGGCGGAAGAAACATCTGAATCAGAGTCATACACAGAAAGGGGTGTGGAGCTGTCCTGTCTGGGTGGCATGCGCTTGGACAGCCTGTCCCTGTCCAACATCTGTTGGAGAGAAGCATACACCTGTGCTAGGCCCTAAAGACTGTGAAAAAGTCAGAAACCATGGCGGTTCTATGGCAGCTGGTTGTGCATTTCCCTGAGCAGGCAAAACATTAGCCTATTGAACAGCACCTGTATCTACAGCAGCAGGGGGAGGTCTAGGATTCGCAAGCTGGTTCACTAGCTGACGAACATTAACAGAGAGCGTGGAAGCCCATGCTCGTTCCTGAGAGGAAGCAGCCGCCGAAAGGAACCTCACACTGCATATCTTGCAAACACAGAACGCACAAACCATCATGACAGGTGTGAGCCTTTCCAAATCATGACCTGGCCCCCACTATCCAGCGCTACCGGCAGACTCCCGCACCTTACCTGATCTCTGTCGTGCTGGCTGCAGCTCTTGCTCCCTGGTGTGCTGTGGAGACTGGCTGGGGACACTGACTGCATTGGGTTATAGGAGGGGAGGGAGCCTGTGTTGCTGGGTAAAGAAATGTAACCGTTTGGTGCCCAGGCTAGCTTACCGCCTATACCCAAAATTTATCCCTATGTCCTCAGGAATGAATGAGAAAGTTGTTTACACTAAATGAAGGAAGAATTACATGATGCACACTGATTAATAGGAGATTTACTAACATTCCAATCAAAAATCTTATTTCCACTCATGGAAGATAGCTAAAATTACATACCGGGATCCAACGCTCTGTGGAACTGGATAGGATCGAGGTGAGGAGGCAGATGAGCTCTATAGACCTCTCCAGGGGTGGCGCCCCGCATATGAGGATCAAAGGGACTGTGAGCAGAGGATGGATCTACACCAGGAACAGGGGACTTCACTACAATGTTCTCTCTTTGTGTGGGGGTTAAGGTGTTTTTTCTCTCATGACTGGAAGACTTTCCTGGAGTAAGTCCACCTGAAACAAAAACAATACAATAAGTACGTATTATGAGTGGGAAGGGGGAGGTCGATATAACATACTATCTAGAGAACTGAAACTAGTATCACTTTAGGCATGTCATCTTTTCAAAGAGACAAGAATGTAATTTCTTACCTTCTGATGTCCGTGCCATAGGTGAACTTCTGGACATAGGGCTGGGATAGTTCACTGGAGTTCTCCTGGCATTGGCATCCTCATAAATTCCAGGGCTCAACTGGGACTTTGAGGCTTCATGTAGAGTTGACCGGAGCACTGACGTACCAGAACTGACTACGGATGTGTGACGTGATCGAATAGCATCAGAGGATTTAGAGTCTTCATATTTTGCTCTATCGACCACTTTTAAATTTTCTGGCATCATCTCCATTTGTGGCACCCCACGTGGCAACTTACTTGGACCCATGATCAAGGACTTCACGTTGTGTTTGATGGTTGATTGACCAGAAGAACCTTCATGTTTTATAGGTGTTCCCTGTTAGAAGTTCAGTAAACAGTATTTATGTACTTTCACAGACAGAATAATAAAAGACTTGCATATACAGAAAGCAAGGTAAGAAATTCACCTGGGAAATTGAACCTTCCATTATTGTCCTAGAACTTTCTGGGGTCTTGCGACTTTCTTGACTAATGAGGTCCTGCCTGGGGATTTCATGAATGGAGCGTCCCATTTCTTTGATTGTAGTGACACCATCATAAGGCTTGCCCTTGGTGATGGCTCCTTCAAATGACCTTATTGGAGGACTTTCACGTTTTATTTGCTTAGCATACTTGAGCCCTTCTTCAAAGTTCTCAGATGTGGCTCTAGGTGTGCCTGGTAAGAACGTAATTACCAAAATTTACTGGCTATTATCAATACAATGAAGGCTATTTTAACTGTATCTGAAAGAATAATGGTCCAGAAGTCTATTGATACTTACCTTGCATGATTGAGCCAGTCATGACCTGCCTCTCTTTCAGCTCTGAGTGGGGGCTGCCTTTGGGTAGAGTACGACATATCAATCCTGAGAACACAAAGCAACATGTAAGTCGTGTAATATTCACAAGACAAACAGCCCCAAATTAAATTGTAATATACAGTATATCTAGTGGAGTTATATATAGAACTATATTTACAATAAAAAAATTAAAGGAAGAACCTTCAATATTGTAATAGTGTTTACTCCAAACAGCAGTTAATGGCAGTTAATACTATTATTGTACCACATAAATTCCTCTCGCAAGTGACTGAATCATGGGAGACCAATGTCTGGAAAAGCTCACAAAAAGATGAAAACTACTGGGGAGTAGGATGGCAACAATAATACTTATAACAAGAGTTCTTTAAATAGGCACCATGACACATCCTCCTCCTCTATCTACAATACACTCCTGCCTCTTCCTAACATAAGTGCTTTATTTTCTCAAATTTGTATCCAGGGAGCAGAAGAGGTGACTCATGGATGCCTGCAGAGTTTAATATTACGGTCTATCAAAACAGAGCCTTAAACAGACTAAAGAATAACAACATTATGCAATGTGTTTTAGCGGCACTGCTTTGTTAAAATAAAACACACACACACACACATATATATATATATATATATATATATATATATATACACACACACACATATATATATATATATATATATATATACACACACACACACACATATACACACACTGTATATACACAACAATGGTGGTACTGAGTGCTACACCCTATGTTATTTGTCCCACACGTGTTAAGTTCATATAATAAGGTCAGTGTCCGCCAACTTCTTTTAGCAATCCTCTCCCAATGAATGGCCGCTATCCTCCAGTAAACTGGTGTTCAATCGGTTCTTTCAATCTGATCTGGAAAACAACGGTGAGAACAACGCCTCCTGGTGCATTAAATTAGATTTTTATGCAGAAACCTTCACCAAATTCCAAAACACCAATAGATGAGGTAAGTACCATATAAAGTGGAACACATACACTTGTAATTCGCTTTTGTTTTGAATCATCCAGGTAGGTTCAATGGTCTGACAAGTCAGCTCAGCAGCAGGTCAAAGTATATATCATTCAGTCAAAGACCAGATAAATAGAGCATGTAGAGATAAGGGCTATATACTCCTGATGAAGTCCGGCATGTACTGCCATATGGACGAAACGTGTTGAGTACGATTACCGGGACTACTTACCCGCTGTCTATCAGATAAGCTTTATGACTTTTTTTTTGATGTACGGGTATTATTGTTTGTTTTGGGGCCAATAAATTGTGTTACATGATTGTTGGATTTATTTTTTCCCCTACATATGGTCTATATGACTGAATGATATATACTTCGACCTGCTGCTGAACTGACTTGTCAGACCATTGAACCTACATGGATGATTCTAAACAAAAGCAAATTACAAGTGGATGTGTTCCACTTTATATTATACTTACCTCATCTATTGGTGTTTTGGAATATAGTGAAGGTTCCTACGTAAAAATCTCATTTAATGCACTAGGAGGCGCTGTTCTCACCCTTGTTTTCCATATTATATATATATATATATATATATATATATATATATATATATATATATATATATATGTATGTATATATATATCATTCATACTGTCCCAACATCAGCTGTAAGATGGTGGAGCTTGTGGAAACATGGTCCAACACTGGGGTGCGGAGTGTGATCAGATTTCTGCGTCTAAAGGGCCCATCAGCAGCTGAAATTCATGGCCAACGTGTCGAGGTGTGCAGTGATAACATCTTGTCACAGAAACTGGTTTGGTGCCCTGCCTTTCATAATGGCAGCACAGACGTTCAAGATGAGCAGCAATCCGGCTGGCCAAGCACATGCATCTCAAGTATACAATATATGTATATTCACTGCAAATGTTACATATATAATAGCGTGGCAGGAACTGATCACTGAAAATCACCAGCAGGATCCCAAGTAGTAAGTAAATGTAAAAATCCCAATATTTACTTAAATACCCATTAACCAAATCATTTTATGTAAACAATAAGAGATAAGCCACCTTTAAACAAGGACAACTCCCTCATTGGAAGCAGAGATTTCTCTCTTTGAAACAAAGCCATGAGGGGACAAAAATTGAAGCCTCTGCAGGGTAGGCTCCTGAATTCAGAGAGCAATAATACATACACAAATTATCAATGTTTGGTCCTCTTTAGGAAAGTAGTCCTGTTAAAGCCCTGAACAGTTTCTTTCCTAATTCAGCAGATGAAGGTTGAGCTTCTGAAAAGCAGACTTCATAAGTGCAGTATTTCAGCCCTAAGTCTCTTATCAGTTGGAAGATATGTAATTAAAAAAAGGATTTTACATTTTATGATGCAGAAGATTTTCACATGAATACATTACGTTTAGACAAGATATAACAAATACAGTAATATGTCTATTTCGTTATACTGATAATACAACTACCTTCCATTGGTGCCGATACAGCAGATTCTCTCACAGACAAGTTCTGCTTTATATTTCCTTCCATGGCATCATAGGTTCTCTTCAGTGTCATCTCTGGAACACTTCTTGGACTCCGGGTACCATCTCGTAGATTCTTCATAGCAGCTGATATCAGGGTGTAAATAAGGAACATTTGAAATATGGGTGAAAGTGAAGTGCAGGCAAGAAACACTTAGAAAAACTCTTATTTAATAAGGGATTTCAGAATTTCTGTCACTTTCCTATCCCACTACTCCAAGTTCAGCAATTAATGTATGTTTTAGTTACAGAAAGAGAATGATATTCCTGGAAGGACAACATCATCTCTTGTAAATAAATCATTAGGTGCCAACCTTCTACACAGCCATAGAAATAGGGATTTTTGTTTACTTACCGTAAAATCTCTTTCTCTGATTCCATCTGGGGGACGCTGCGCCGTTACTTGTGGGTTAGAGGTGTGTGGTTGTGGAGTTTGGCACAGAACTATTAGAATCTAACTCCTCCCCCCTCTAACCCCTCCCATCTCCTTCCTGCCTAGCCAGTACCTCAGTTAACGTTTAGCCAAGCCAAAGGAGATAGACCGAAAAGAATTAACTGGTTAAACCAGACAAACATATGGGAGGGATCGCAGCGTCCCCCAGATGGAATCAGAGAAAGAGATTTTACGGTAAGTAAACAAAAATCCCTATTTCTCTTTCATCCATCTGGGGGACGCTGCGCCGTTACTTGTGGGATTTCCCAAAGCAAGCTAATGAGAGGAGGGAGAAGTAGACGGCATAGCCGTCCGTAACATCTGACGCCCAACAGAGGCAGTCTCCAAACCAAAGGTATGAAAACGGTAAAAACTTTTTTTTTTTTTTTTTAAACGTATGCACCGACGACCAGGTCGTCGCCCTACACAGCTGCTCAATAGATGCACCCCCGCGAGCAGCCCAAGAAGCTCCAACTCGAATGAGCTGGAATTGAGTCAGGAACTGAAACATCAGAAGACTGTTTGATGGTCGAAGTCACCCAACGAGCCACTGTGTTCTTGGAAGCCGGCCAATCTCGTTTGGACGCATCAATTAAAAACCAACAATGCATCCGTACGACAGATATGATCCGTACGAGATAATTAAACCGTAAGGCCCTAAGCATATCTAAAAGAACCAAATGGGGATCCTCCACGGAAGGAGAAGGATTAAACGCTGGAAGGACGGTCTTGTTCGCAGAACCACCCGGTCATCATGAAACACCAACAAGGGTGGTCTGCAATAAAAAAGGGAAAAAGCTGCCAATTGAGATCCTCGTCTTGCGGAGGCAATTGCCAATAGGAAAACAACTTTTTTAACGTTAGATACCGCTATTCTACAGATTCCAAAGGTATCAAATGGAGACTTCTGAAGAGCCGTAAGGACTAAGTGACATTCCCAGAGAGGAACCGGAGGAACAAAAGGTGGCTGAATCCGAAGAACTTCCCTGAAGGAACGTCTGAACTTCTGGAATGATAGATTTGAAAAAAGAACAGACAAGGCAGAAACTTGACCCTCCAGTGAAGAAAGTCTCAGACCTTTATTGAGACCCTCCCGAAGGAAGGGTAACAAACGAGGGACTCTAAACAAATCCGGTGTTAAACCACTCTTTTCACACCAAGCAATGTAATACGCCACACTCTGTGGTAAATTCCATAAGTCACTGGCTTTTTAGCCTAAATCATCGTTTACCCAACAGAGCGAGAAAAAAACCTCTTTTCCCTTAAAAGTTGGATTCAAAAACCAAGCTGTCAAAGCCAGCCGACCAAACCTGGGTGGTGACATGGTCCCTGAATCAGAAGATCTGGTCGCAGAGGGAGTCGGAATGGCTCCTTGATGACCATCTTGCGCAGAAGAGTGTACCACTGTCAGCGTGGCCAATCTGGGGCCACCAGGATGATAGGAAGACCGTCTCTCTGAATGCGTTGAAGCAGACGTGGAAACAATGGCAACGGTGGACACACATATCCCAGTTGAAAGTGCCACGGCGCTGACAGTGCATCGATTAGAACTGCTGGAGGGTCCTGAGTACACGACCCGTAGAGAGGAAGTTTGTTGTTGAGGCGAGACGCCATCCGATCTACATCGGGCATCCCCCACCGGGCTACTCGAGTCAGAAACACCTCCTGGTGAAACTCCCACTCTTCCGGAAGCACTGTGTGACGGCTTAAGAAACCGCTTCCCAGTTCTCGATTCCTGGAATGTGAATCGCGGATATGGTCGGAACCCAATGTTCCGCCCCTGTGAGAATTGTTTCCTTGCGGAGTAGCCTCGAGTGCCGCCTTGCTTGTTTATGTAAGCCACTGCCGTGGCGTTGTCGGACTGAATCCGCACTGGATGACCCTGAACCATGGTTCGAATCCGAAGAAGCGCCCACCGGATTGTCCTCAACTGTGAGATGTTGATCTGCAACTTTGACTGTTGACTAGTCCAGAGCCCTGGAATTGATGAGTCTGAAACACTGCCCCCAACCTCTGAGGCTGGCGTCTGTAGTGACCATCACCCAAGACCAAATTGTGAAAGGAACAGCTTTTGGTCACATTGGAACTGTGAAGCCACCAGCGACGCGACTGATGATTCTGTATAGACAAGCGGACCAGCTGCATTTCGAAATGAGGCCCTATCAGAGTCCAACAGTTGAGAAACCGGAGCCTGAAGGGGGTCGAGCATGAAACTTGGCATATGGAACTGTCTCGAAGGTTGCCACCATCTTGCCTAATACCTGCATGCATCGGAGAACCGAAACCACCGGTAAATGCAGCCATGCTCGAATTCTGGACTGTATGTCCTGAATCTTGTCCTAAGGAAGAACCACTTTCTGGTTGTTGGCGTCGAATAAATGTCCCAGAAACATCATTTTCTGGGAAAGAAGCAAAGAAGACTTCGAACAATTTATTATTCATCCCAATGACTGTAGAGTCTCTCTTGTGAAACGCAAGCTCTTGTGAAGAATTAACTCTGACGGGGCCTTGATCAACAGATCATCCAAATATATAGTCATGACGACTCCCTGACACTGCAAAACTGCCAGCACATGGCCCATGACCTTTGTGAATACCCGAGGAGTCGTGGATAGACCCAAGGGAAGAGCCTGAACTGAAAATGTCAAGGCCGACTGCGAATCTCAGAAGAGATTGATGGCCCGTCCAAATAGAGACAAGCAGATAGGCGTCTTATGTCTTAAGAGGCCAAATATCACCTTGGTTCCATGGTGACGATAATCAAGCGGATGTATTCCATCTTGAACTTTTGGGTTGAAATGAACCGTCCAGGTTGTCCACGAGTAAAATCCCCGACCCCTCTGCTGAGCGAGAACTAGAAGAATTTCTTCATTTCATAAAAGAGTGGCTGTTGCATGACGAAGAGCTCGACGTCTGGAGGGACCGCTTGGAAGAGGAGTGATGAACACACGATATGGGACTGGTTCCTCGAGATCTAACAGATATCCTCTGGATATGACCTCCGTCACCCACCGATCTGGTTTCGACAGGAGCCACACTTCTTTGAACTGTAGTAACCGAGCCCCAACCATCACTGATCCCTCAGGAGATCCTGAACAGTCATGCAGTAGGTTTGTCGGCAGGTTTACTTCTACCTCTGAATGCCTCTCTTCGTGGGTATCTGGAAAAAACACGAAAGGAATGGAAACTACCTTTTTCCTTGTATACGAAAGGACCGAAACCTTATAGCATTCGGTTTCGTAGGAGCAACTGGAAGAAAGGGCTCTTGCCCTCCTGTAGTATCTGAAATAATCTTCTTGATTCCGACCCCAAGAGAACTCACCTTTAAAGGGTACCGCCAAAGAGGTCTGTTTGGAGTCAAAATCGGCATTCCAAACCCGAAGCCAAAGAGACCGTCTTCCTGTCACGGTCAAGGCAGAAATACGGGATTGTAGGATCAACCAAGGTCTTACCCACATAAGTAAGAGCTTCCGAAATCTGTTCTGCTAATTGAATGTCCGATGGATCGTCAGACTGCATTCCAGTTATGACCTGTGCTAGTCAGTCGTCTGCGGCCTCGAGGACCCAAGCGCCAGCTAGAATTGTGATCAAGAAAACAGATTTAGGCATTGTATCAATCTTCCCATCTGTAGGATCTTTCAACGTCACAGACAGTATAGAAGAAATAACCGTAGCTCCTGCTAAATGTGAAATGGGAGCGTCTACCTTTTGGGCTGTTTCCCAGAATCTCATAGCCTCCTCTGCAAAAGGCTATAGAAATTTTTTTTTTTTTTTTTTTTTAATTTCTTAGGGCTTGGAAACGGGAATCCGGCTTAAGTCAGGGCTTCTTTTAAAATATCCCTGTTATTAAGAGTCTGAAGGATGGTGTCTATCTAACACCTAAGCTAGTAGAAAAATCATCCTCCCAGACCGAAACCTCATCCTATCTAGTTCCCCATTCTCCAACGGGAATTACCCCAACTCCTCCCCCAGAAAGTTATAGCGGGCAACGTCTGTGTCGGGTTTTTTTTTTTTTTTTGTAGCAGAAGAATTGCCGGCAGAGTTTACAAACTTGTTTAGGGATTGAGTTAAATCAGCAAGACATCTGTCCAGATTTTGAGTCCACACCGGATGTTCCTGGCCTAGAAGACATAGTCTGATCCACGGAACCTCTCTGTTGGTCCACCACAGATGCACCAGAGCATGAAGCACAGAGGGTATCCGCGTCCGCCCATAATCCGTCTTGCCCATAATCTGAGCCCACAGAGGCTCCACCCGAGTCTGACCGGACTCAGTCACCGATCTAGACTGACGCAATTCAGAAATGGAGGGTAGTGTCCCTTGAACAAGAAAAATAAACCAATCTTTAATAGGACTATAAATGCACTATAAATCCCCTATAACAGTGACCTAGTAGTGAACCCATAATGCTAGTGACACCTAAGGTGATGACTATTAGCTCACACTATGGCTAGAGAAACAAAAAAACCACAAATATACTTGCAGTTAGCTTATCCCCATTTGAGAAGACAAAGTGAGAAGTGCTGTTGTTTCTTATAGAAACTTCTCTCCGTGTTGCGCAGCACAGCGTCCCCTGTCAGCAGTAGAAGAAGATGGCGCCCGGAGCCCTCTGTACGCTGGAGAGGAGCGCGCGAGCTGCAGAGCAGGGCGGGAAGCCGTCCCTGTACAATTATGTAAAAGCCGCGGCTGCTTACAGGGAGAGACTACTAACCGGAAGTCAGTCTCTCCCGCGAGCCGCTGTACAGAGCGGCTTGTGGCTTGTACGGCAACTGAATGGAAGCCCCGGGGAGCGCGACACCACTCTCCCGGTCCCTGAGCAGTATCACTACCACAGCCCCTGACAGTAAACCCCCAAATAAAGTTAACTGTCCAGCCCCGGAACGAGTCCCGTGTTGGAGGAGAGAAGGTGGAAGGGGGCGCGCGTGGTAGTAGTGTATAGGGAGGCTGACAAAGGTACAAATATATATAGTAATAGAGCGGACAGCCCAATACTGTCAGTGACAGATTGTGGCTGTGTACCTTATCCCTGCCGCATCCTGTGTAGAGTAAAACGAGGCCCCAGTGACCGGAGTGTGGTGGCCTCCAGCGGCAGTGCAGAGTGGAACAAAACTAACTAAATCCACTCCAGCAGTACCTGCCACCCGTAAACAGGGACTAGGTACTTCAGAAAAGTCTAAAAATAATAAAAACCTCACTATCTAAGGAGAAAATAAGAATTTACTCACCGGTAATTCTATTTCTCGTAGTCCGTAGTGGATGCTGGGAACTCCGTAAGGACCATGGGGAATAGCGGGCTCCGAAGGAGGCTGGGCACTTTAGAAAGATCTTAGACTACCTGGTGTGCACTGGCTCCTCCCACTATGACCCTCCTCCAAGCCTCAGTTAGGTACTGTGCCCGGACGAGCGTACACAATAAGGAAGGATTTTGAATCCCGGGTAAGACTCATACCAGCCACACCAATCACACCGTACAACTCGTGATATGAAACACAGTTAACAGTATGAAACAATAGAGCCTCTCAACAGATGGCTCAACAATAACCCGATTTAGTTAACAATAACTATGTACAAGTATTGCAGATAAACCGCACTTGGGATGGGCGCCCAGCATCCACTACGGACTACGAGAAATAGAATTACCGGTGAGTAAATTCTTATTTTCTCTAACGTCCTAGTGGATGCTGGGAACTCCGTAAGGACCATGGGGATTATACCAAAGCTCCCAAACGGGCGGGAGAGTGCGGATGACTCTGCAGCACTGAATGAGAGAACTCCAGGTCCTCCTCAGCCAGGGTATCAAATTTGTAGAATTTTGCAAACGTGTTTGCCCCTGACCAAGTAGCTGCTCGGCAAAGTTGTAAAGCCGAGACCCCTCGGGCAGCCGCCCAAGATGAGCCCACCTTCCTTGTGGAATGGGCATTGACAGATTTTGGCTGTGGCAGGCCTGCCACAGTATGTGCAAGCTGAATTGTACTACAAATCCAACGAGCAATAGTCTGCTTAGAAGCAGGAGCATCCAGCTTATTAGGTGCATATAGGATAAACAGCGAGTCAGATTTTCTGACTCTAGCCGTTCTGGAAACATATATTTTCAGTGCCCTGACAACGTCTAGCAACTTGGAGTCCTCCAAGTCCCTAGTAGCCTAGGCACCACAATAGGCTGGTTCAGGTGAAACGCTGACACCACCTTTGGGAGAAACTGGGGACGAGTCCTCAATTCTGCCCTATCCATATGGAAAATCAAGTAAGGGCTTTTACAAGACAAAGCCGCCAACTTTGATACTCGCCTGGCAGAAGCCAAGGCCAATAACAAAACCACCTTCCACGTGAGATATTTCAGATCCACGGTTTTTAGTGGTTCAAACCAATGTGATTTTAAGAAACTCAACACCACGTTGAGATCCCAAGGTGCCACAGGAGGCACAAACGGGGGCTGACTCTGCAGCACTCCTTTTATAAATGTCTGAACTTCAGGTACTGAAGCTAGTTCTTTTTGAAAGAAAATCGACAGAGCCGAGATCTGTACCTTAATGGAACCCAATTTAAGGCCCATAGTCACTCCTGCTTGCAGGAAATGCAGAAATCGACCTAGTTGAAATTCCTCTGTTGGGGCCCTTTCGGCCTCACACCATGCAACATATTTTCGCCATATGCGGTGATAATGAGTTGCTGTAACCTCTTTCCTGGCTTTAGTAAGCGTAGGAATGACTTCCTCCGGAATGCCCTTTTCCTTCAGGATCCGGCGCTCAACCGCCATGCCGACAAACGCAGCCGCGGTAAGTCTTGGAACAGACAGGGCCCCTGCTGCCGCAGGTCCTGTCTGAGTGGCAGAGGCCATGGGTCCTCTGATATAAATTCTTGAAATTCTGGGTACCAAGCTCTTCTTGGCCATCCACGAGTATCGTTCTTACTCCTCGCCTTCTTATTATTCTCAGTACCTTTGGTATGAGAGGCAGAGGGGAGAACACATAAACCGACTGGTACACCCACGGTGTTACCAGAGCGTCCATAGCTATCGCCTGAGGGTCCCTTGACCCGGTGCAATATCTTTTATAGCTTTTTGTTGAGGCGGGACGCCATCATGTCCACCTGTGGCCTTTCCCAATGGTGTACAATCCTATTGGAAGACTTCTGGAGGAAGTCCCCATTCTCCCGGGTGGAGGTCGTGTCTGTTGAGAAGATCTGCTTCCCAGTTGTCCACTCCGGGAATGAACACTGCTGACAGTGCTAACACATGATTTTCCGCCTATCGGAGAATCCTTGTGGCTTCTGCCATCGCCATCCTGCTTCTTGTGCCGCCCTGTTGGTTTACATGGGCGACTGCCGTGATGTTGTCTGATTGGATCAGTACCGGCTGTTTTTGAAGCAGAGGCCTTGCCGGCCTCAGGGCATTGTAAATGGCCCTCAGGTCCAGAATATTTATATGTAGGGAAATAACCTGACTTGACCAAAGTCCCTGGAAATTTCTTCCCTGTGTGACTGCCTCCCAGCCTCAAAGGCTGGAATCCATGGTCACTAGGACCTAGTCCTGTATGCCGAAACTGTGGCCCTCTTGAAGATGGGCACTCTGCAGCCACCACAGTAGAGATACCCTGGTCCTTGGAGACAGGGTTATCAGCCTATGCATCGGAAGATGCGATCCGGACCACTTGTCCAACAGGTCCCTCTGAAAAGTTCTTGTATGGAACCTGCCTAATGGGATTGCTTTGTAGGAAGCTACCATTTTTCCCAGGACTCGCGTGCAATGATGCACTGCTACCTATTTTGGCTTCAGGAGGTCTCTGACTAGAGATGACAACTCCTTGGCTTTCTCCTCCGGGAGAAACACTATTTCTGGTTTATGTCCAGAACCATCCCCAGGAACAGTAGACGTGTCATAGGAACCAGCTGTGACTTTGGACTGTTTAGATTCCAACCATGCTGTTGTAGCACTTTCCAAAATAGTGCTACCCCGACTACCAACTGCTCCTTGGACCTCGCCCTTATAACGAGATTGTCCAAGTACGGGATAATTACAACTCCCTTTTTTTTTTGAAGGAGTATCAACATCTCGGCCATTACCTTGATAAAACACCCTCGGTGCCATGTACAGTCCAAACGGCAGTGTCTGGACTTGGTAATGGTAATCCTGTACCACAAATCTGAGGTACTCCTGGCGAGGATGGTAAATGGGGACATGCAGGTAAGCATCCTTGATGTCCCAGGATACCATGTAATCCCCCTCGTCCAGGCTTGGAATAACCGCCCTGAGCGATTCCATCTTGAACTTGAATTTTTGTGTTCAAGGATTTTAAATATAAAATGGGTCACACCGAACCATGCGGTTTCGGTACCCCAACCCGTGTGGAATAGTAACCCCGTCCTTGTTGAAGTAGGGGCACCTTGAGTATTACCTGCTGGGAATACCGCTTATTAATTGCCTCTAGCACAGCCTCCCTGCCTGAGGGAGTTGTCAGCAAGGCATATTTTAGGAAACGGCTGGGGGGAGACATCTCGAATTCCAGCTTGTCCCCCTGAAATACTACTTGAAAGAAACAGGGATCCACCTGTGAGCGAGCCCACTAATTGCTGAAATTTTTTAGACGGCCCCCCACCGTACCTGCCTACACCTGTGGAGCACCCGCGTCATGGTGTGGCCTCACAGGAGGCGGGGGAAGAATCTTGATTCTGGGAACAGGCTGACTGGTGCAGCTTTTTTCCCCTTGTCTCTGTACAGAAAGGAAGCGCCATTTGACCCGCTTGCTTTTCTGAAGCCGAAAGGACTGTACCTTTGTCTGTGAGGAAACCTGAGGTAAAATTATTTCTTCCCAGCAGTTGCTGTGGATACGAGGTCCCAGAGACCATCCCCAAATAATTCCTCACCCTTATAAGGCTCTCTATGCGCTTTTTAAGTCCACATCACCTGTCCAGTGACAGGTCTCTAATACCCTCCTGACAGAATGGACATTACATTTATTTTGGATGCCTGCCGGCAAAATATCCCTCTGTGCATCCCCCATATATAAGACGACGTCTTTAATATGTTTTTATGTTTGCCAACTAGTATCCCTGTTTGACAGGGTCACCGACCACGCTGCAGCAGCACTATCTGCAGGTCTCAGTCTAGTACCTGAGTGTGTAAATACAGACTTCAGGATAGCCTCCTGTTTTTTATCAACAGGCACCTATTAAAGTGGCCGTATCCTAAGACGGCAGTGCCACCTTTTTTGACAAACGTGTGAGCGCCTTATCCACCCTAGGGGATATCTCCCAGCGTAACTTATCCACCTGGCGGGAAAGGGTACGCCATCAGTAACTTTTTATAAATTACCAGTTTCTTAACGGGGGAACCCACGCTTTCACACACTTCATTTATTCATCTGATGGGGGAACAAAACACTGCCTGTTTTTTCTCCCCAAACCTAAAACCCATTTTTAGAGGTGCTTGGGTTAAAGTCAGAAATGTATAACACATTTTTTATTGCCGGGATCACGTCACGGATGTTCCTAGTGGATTGTGTATATGTCTCCACCTTGTCGACACTGGAGTCAGACTCCGTGTCGACATCTGTGTCTGCCATCTGAGAGAGCGGGCGTTTTTGAGCCCCTGATGGTCTTTGAGACGCCTGGGCAGGCGCGGCTGCGAAGCCGGCTGTCCCACAGCTGTTACGTCATCCACCCTTTTATGTAAGGAGTTGACACTGTCGGTTAATACCTTTCACCTATCCATCCACTCTGGTGTCGGCCCCACAGGGGGCGACATCACATATATCGGCCTCTGTTCTGTCACCATATAAGCCTCCTCATTCAACATGTCGACACAGCCGTACCGACACACCGCAGACACACAGGGAATGCTCTAAACGAGGACAGGACCCACAAAAGCCCTTTGGGGGGACAGAGTAAGAGTATGCCAGCACACACCAGAGCGCTATATATATACAGGGACTAACTGAGTTATGTCCCTAATAGCTGCTTTTTATATAATATACTGTATACAGTGCCAATTTTAATGCCCCCCCTCTCTTTTCCCTCTTACTGTACTGTAGTAATTGCAGGGAAGAGCCAGGGAGCTTCCTTCCAGCCGAGCTGTGAGGGAAAAATGGCGCCAGTGTGCTGAGGAGATAGGCTCCGCCCCTTTTTCGCGGCCTATTCTCCGGTTTTTTATGGAATTCTGGCAGGGGTATTTACCTCATATATAGCCCCTGGGGCCATATATTGAGGTATTTTAGCCAGCCAAGGTGTTTTTATTGCTGCCTCAGGGCGCCCCCCCCCCAGCGCCCTGCACCCTCAGTGACCGGAGTGTGAAGTGTGTGAGAGGAGCAATGGCGCACAGCTGCAGTGCTGTGCGCTACCTTGGTGAAGACTGAGTCTTCATGCCGCCGATTTTCCGGACCATCTTCTTGCTTCTGGCTCTGTAAGGGGGACGGCGGCGCGGCTCCGGGACCGAACATCAAGGCTGGGCCTGCGGTCGATCCCTCTGGAGCTAATGGTGTCCAGTAGCCTAAGAAGCCCAATCCGGCTGCAAGCAGGCGAGTTCGCTTCTTCTCCCCTTAGTCCCTCGCTGCAGTGAGCCTGTTGCCAGCAGGTCTCACTGAAAATAACAAATTCTAAGACTATAACTTTCTAAGAGCTCAGGAGAGCCCCTAGTGTGCATCCAACCTCGGCCGGGCACGAAATCTAACTGAGGCTTGGAGGAGGGTCATAGTGGGAGGAGCCAGTGCACACCAGGTAGTCTAAGATCTTTCTAGAGTGCCCAGCCTCCTTCGGGGCCCGCTATTCCCCATGGTCCTTACGGAGTTCCCAGCATCCACTAGGACGTTAGAGAAAGAAAAGAACTGTGTCTGTACTCCACAGGCACAAAACTAAGACTGGGGTACTGGCTAGGCAGGAAGGAGATGGGAGGGGTTAGAGGGGGGAGGAGTTAGATTCTAATAGTTCTGTGCCAAACTCCACAACCACACACCTCTAACCCACAAGTAACGGCGCAGCGTCCCCCAGATGGATGAAAGAGAAATGATCACCATTAGACAAAGGCACCATAATGAGTAATTAAAAATACCAAAAAAAGGACAAACATGATACACCAGCGCTTAGTGCAACTGAGAAGAAATCATCATGAAAAATATCAAGCTGATTTTGGAGACTGCTTAAAACTAAATATGGAAAGTCATGGTCCTATAATTGATGTATAACTTCTTATGAACGATTAAAATTCCACGGGAATCAGATGATTTTAGGTAACAAATATTCTTTTGGCCTTGGATGTAAACTGTACAATAACACACCTGTGTTCCTGCAGAATTAGGCAATGGAATGTTAAGTGCTTGAAAACACTTTATGACAACTCTCTCCAGCTTGAGTAAAAAGTAGGCATTAATGTACTTACAATCGTATGATACAATATGTCCGCTCTTTCCCTCATAAATGACGTGGCCTTTAGCAGAGGACTCCTCCCGACACTTCTCTGGACTGCTCATATCCTCAGTAGCCAGTCTGGTGATGGTTGTCTTCAGTAAGACATCAGCAGCGATACCAGACTGTGACAGTGCTGGAGTACCCTATAATTACATGCGTGTAAATTCACCAGTCAGTGCATAGAGACAGTAACCTAAATATTTTACACACACCTTTTTCTATGTGGGAAAACTGCGTAACATAAAAAATAGATTAATGCTTGTACCTGTTAAATCCTTTTCTTCAAATCCATAGGGAACATAGGGATAAAACTGAGTATAGGCTGGTGAGCTAGTGTCTGGGCACCAACCAGTTAAGATTTCTTTCCCAGCAGCCCAGGCTCCATCTCCCCTATACCCCACCGCAAGCCACAGGCATCCAGTTAAGTTAACAAGCCTAAGTCAAGAAGTGAGTGGAAGGAGAAGGAAGACCAACACACACTCCGTTCAAATCACAGAGTGGATGTGAAAAAGGGGAAACCGTAACAGTGCAAAACCCCAGCAAGCCAGGTGCGTCAGGGTGGAGCCCTGTGTTCCCTATGGATTAGAATAAAAGGATTAAACAGGTGAGACCATAATCTCATTTTCTTCTTCAGTCATAGGGAACACATGGATAACACTGGGATGTCCCATCATAGTCCCCCTAAGGGAGGGGACGCTTCTGAGCTGGGCTAAGAGCCCGTTGCCCAAAGGCCGCATCCGTAGGGAAAAGGTGTCAAAGGAATGGAATCTGATGAACATATGGGCAGAGGACCACGTAGCTGCTCCACAGACACACCACATCGTGCTGCCCGAGGAGTCCTCACTGACCTGTTTCATCACCACTGCAGGGGAGGAAGGTCTACTGCAAAATAAGCTTGGCGGATAGTCAAATGGAGCTATCTGGCCAAAGTCTGCTTAGTATCCAGCCAGCTCTATTTGTGAAAGTCTTAAAGAAAAAGAGAGAATCCATTTTACAGAGATCTCTTATCCTGTCCACATAAATCCAGGAGGCCCGCACAACATCCGAGGCGCCTCCGCTGGCGAAGAATCTGGTACTTGAAAAAAAGGGACCACAATCTTTATGTTGATCTGAAATTTGGAAACTACCTTAGGAATGTAGCCTAATAGAATGAGAACAGCTCGGTCCAAATGAAATATAAGAAAAGGTCAGACACACTATAGGCTGATGCAATGGCGAGGAGGAATAATGTTTTCCACATAAGCCACCAGATATCTACTTGTCCAAAGGCTCAAAGTGGGACAACTGGAGAGTCTGAAGAACCAAAAGAGAAGTTTCATGGAGCCACTGTGGGAACAAATTGAGGTTGCACATGGAAGACACACTGCAAAAAAGTCTGCACATCAGACTAAAACCTGTACATTTAACAAGGAAAGTCAGACACACAAATCTAGACCTGTCTGCAAGAAAGAAAGGACTTGCAAGAGCCAGAAAGATCTGGGGTTGAAGCCTCGAGCCCAACACCAGCTAAAGTAGTTTTCCAAAACAGGTGATAAATCCAGTTAGAAGATGGCTTCCGGGCATTAAGCATGGGTCGAATGACCGACTGAGAGAATACCTTAGCTCTCAGAACGGATGTCTCAAGAGCCACTCTGTCAAAGTAAGATGGGCAGGATCTGGATGGAAGCACAGGCCCTGAGATAGAGGAAAATGCAGCGGAGAAGCCTACGATATCTGCGAACCAAGCCCATTGGCGTCACTCTGGAGCCACTAGGAACACCGTGCCTTCCTCCAGCTTCAATTTGCAGAGAACCTGCGGAATCCATGAGAATGGAGGGAATATGTACAGAAGGGGGAAAAGTCCACCGAACTGTTAGGGCATCCACCAGGAGAGATTCGGGATCCCTGGCGCGTGAGCAGTACCCCGGCAGCCTGTGGTTGTGCCAAGACTCCAATCACGTCGATGTCCGGCAAGCCCCAGCTGAGGACCAGGAGCTGAAAGACGCCCGGGTGTAGGGCCCACTCGCCCCAGAGAGAAAGTTGTAGTGGCTTAAGAAAATTTTGGCCCCCGAAATGTATACTGCCGACAGAGTTAGAAGAGGAGGCCTTACCCACTGTAGAATGTGACTGACCTCCTTAATGGAGCTGCGACTGCGAGTGTAGGCAATGGCTGACGTGTTGTCGGACTGCACATGGACTGGTCGATGCTAGAAAAGTGGCAGAGCTAGGCAAAAAGTTCCGTAAACCACTTGAAGCTCCGCAATATGGTTCAGCTGTACTGAACCATCTACCAACCTTGAAATGTCTGATGACAAGTCCCTGTCCCCTATCCCCGACGACTTGCATCAGTGATGATCAGGACCCAGAAAAGGGTCGGCCCTTGGCAAGGTGGGACAGGTGGAGCCACGACAATAGGGAGTGACAGATCTTTCAATAAAGAATGATCATCTGTGACCTGAGCTGCAGATGGGACTTGTTCCAGCGGGTCAGAATCTCCATTTGCAGAGAACGTAAGTGAAGCTGGGTATACTCCACCATGTCGAAGATGGACACAAGAGACCCCAGGATCTGCAATCAAGAGTGTATCGATTCTCAAAGGTGACCTAAAACTGAGTGAATTTTGGACTATAAGGACTGAAGCCTGTGCAAAGGAAGGCACAACCTCTGCACCCTGGAATCCAGTAAAGCTTCCAATTGCACCTTCTCCTAAGTTGGAGTCAAGATGGATTTTGGCCAGTTCATGATCCACCCATGAGACGTATGTGATCCGTAAGGACACCTGGTGGCTGGGCAAATAGATGGCAGCGCCATGATTGTTATGAATACAGGAGGAGCTGTGGAAAGTTCAAATAGCAATGTCTGACACTGGAAGTGTTCCCTCCGTACCGCAAAGCTAAGGAAGCACCGATGACTGACTCAGATAGGAATATGCAAATAGGCTGGGCAACTTCATGTTGAGGATGGGTCTGGACAAGCCGTCCGGCTTCTGAACTGGAAAGAGGTTGGTATAGAAACCCGTGCCACTCTGAACGGGGTAAATGGGATGATGACCTTCGATGTCAGAAGGGAGCGAATGGATTCCTACAGTGCTTCTGCTTTTCCTGGATCTACTGGAAGGTCTGTTGAAAAGTACTGGGCAGGAGGACACTCCTGAAAGGTTAGGGCATAGCCTTGGGAAACTACACCTCTGACCTAGGCGTCCCCCGTGATTGCCATCCATGCATCGGAGAAAAGCAGAAGACGGCCTTCCAGGTAGAAGCCCGCCCCATCATATGACATGCTTGTCAGCTAGCTTGGTTGCAGGGCTTCTGGTAGACCAGGTACGAAGGCAAAGAGCTCTCCTGGCTGTCACAGCTGAAACTCACACTTTACAGGTTAGGATATCTGTGTCAATCGCCATCTCACCAAGATATGAGCCGGCCTTTCAGATATGCCCCACTAGAAACAATAACTCTGTGAGTACCAGAACTTTGACCATTCTCCAAGGCATCTGCCGAGTGTCTGATTGCTTTTTCCAACCAAGCGGACATGAGGGTTGGGCGCTCATTACCACCCGCATTAGAATAAACTGCCTCGAGGAAGTACTTGAACTTCCCATCAGTCGGATCCTTAAGGGATGCAGTATTAGGCATAGACAGGGTAGTAGATTTCATTAGCCGGGAAATCAGCATCTACCGGAGGAGGGGACTCCTATTTGGCCCTATCCACATATGGGAGTGGGTGAAAGCCAGCAATGTGCTAAGACACCTGGAAGCGCTTGTAAAGGTGAGCCCAAGCCTCCGCTAGAAAGTCCTCAAGTCCGAACAGAAAAAGGGAACTCAGCGGTTATCTTTTTCTTGGAGCATAACCTCCTGTGCTCTAGACTTAGACTTCTGCTCCTAATCCTTGATCAAAAGTGCAGATTTAACTGACATGATCAGTGCCTCCAAATCCACCTGTGTTCAGGAGCCCTCTAGGAAAGAAGAGGTCTCAACTTCCGAGGTAATGGAAACATGACCTTACGAAACCTCGGAATCCGGACCAGACAGGGATGTAGAGCTTTCTCATCTGGTAGGCTTACGCTTCGATGAATGGTCCCAGTCTCACATCTGCTGGAAAGATGCTGACACCTGCGCAAACCCCTGCACTGACTGAGTAAAGGACTATAGCCACTGTGTTTCCATGGCAAAAGGCTGCGAACAACCCTGAGCAAAGGAGAGTGCAGTGGTGGTGACCCCCAAAGCAAAGAGTGCAGTGGTGGAGAACGGCAAAGAAAAGGAGTGTGCAGTGGTGAAGACTGGTAAGCAAAGGACATTACAGTGGTGGAGACAGAAGAGCTATGCCTGGTTAGACTTAAAAGCTTATGTTCTTTACATGTTAGCCACACTATTGTGAGGTGTTCTGTTTTCACAAAAAAAGGAAACAAATATAGAATAAATGCAAGTTAATCTGCAACAGTTACTTAAAAAAAATAAAAAAATAAAACAAAACATGCAATCATAAAAACAGGGACAAATAACAGTGTTCCTCTGCATGACATACCTGAGTAATGGACCCTCGATGAGAGGACATAGATTCCATTGGAACTTTGGTGGCAGGAGTGCCTCTAGTGATGCTCCCCTCCTGCAGTGCAGTCATAGTACCTAATATAAATGAAACAAACTGTGTATATCATCAATTCTTCTAATAACACACAACTATGGTAGCTTAACATCTATACTATAGCTAGTCCTTCTTGATTCTCCTTGTATGTAAGACACTAATGGGCCACAAACTGTACATATAAAGACTCATACCTCTGACAACACCTTCATGCTGTGCACGGACGAGGAGCCCTTCAGGCTGAGAACTCTGGCCACGGGGTGAGAACTCTTCTTGTTTGATGTAGGCCAAAGAACCTGAGTATTAGAAAAAGTAAAATATCCATTCTGATTTTAATCCACAATTGCATTGCCAATGTTGTACATATAAACTATGAGCATGAATGTTAAGTTGAAAAGGTTCAAACAAGTATCCTGTCAAGATTACAACAAACCACATAGGTGGCCAGACAGTATTCAACATGTAGTGAAAAGAAACATCTAAAGATGAAGAGGCCTATAAAATCCCTTTTGAGCGCAAATTAAACTTCAGCAGACCAGTTCTATTGTGCACAAGTACCAATATGATGTAAAAAATACATTCAATACATTTAATACATTCAAGCGTACTCCAAAACTGCTAACTCCAAAGACTTAGTTGTTTTAGATATAAAAATGCATTCCCTTACACAGACTAAATGAACAAAAACAAACAAACCGCATTTCACAATGATATCAAATATAATAGGAACAATGAATAAGTTACAAATGTCTCTGAATGCAGTCACACTAATATATATATATATATATATATATATATATATATATACACATACACACACACACACACACACACACACAGGAAGGACACAGTCCTGAATAAAGAAATCTTAGAAAACATGAGAGTCAAGTGATGGACCTACCAGCTTTAGCAGATTCCTGCTGCCTTGGTAGCCCAAGAGAGATGGAGCCAACAGAAGGCTTAACTGGTTCTTGGCCATAGGGCTGCTGGCTGAGAGTTGTTAAATAAGTGCCAGGTGTTCCCTAAAAGTTCAGGGATATAATACAGAAATTAACAGAAGCCTCATATCAGATTTTCAAATGAAGTTTAAACATGGTCACCTGTAAACTCTTCAAATAATCCACTACGTAGAAATATACGCCCGCGAGATAAAGATACGATCACAAAACGATTTAGGGGAACTTCATCTACTATTAAAAGAACATTTCCATACCCTTAGCGCTTACTTCATAACACAATATATAGAATTTATCAAATGCCGCTCTCCTTACTATTACTTGCACTGGCAGGGGCAGCTATTAAATGGACCAATGGCACAAGAATCCAATATGGGACTTATTACAGTTAGTGCCTGAAATATACCCCAACCACCCCCCAGCACTGGTTCATTTGCATGTGTCTAAGGGGTACAACAGCAGCGATGAAAAGGCATCGCTCCCAGTTTTCCATGTATGTATTTATAATTGCAGCAGTGTTGCAATTACTAGCAGTCCGTCTTGCAACACACCTTTTTCTTGGGGGAAAAAAGACCCCTATATGTGCTAACTGGCACTAGCAAGGACGGAGGTAGCGATAAATTCTGTCCCTTCGGGTTACATCCCTGGCATATTGGAAGAGTCTATCACTTCTGCAAAAGACACCTTCTGGGAATCGGACATACAGTTTTTTGTTCCTAAGGATCATATGGTCGTCCCAATTAAAAATAATTTTGGATTGCGCACTGCAATGCTCATTAGCCTTTTGCAGGAGATTTCTGTGAGATCTTCTGCGTTAGGCTGTTAGTAAATAGTGGGAATAGATAAAGCTATGCAGAAATTACTAAATAATAACTCTATAAATAACACCATTTACTCTTATTAATGTGTCAGCAGCATTGAAAATTCAATCACCCCAAATAGTTTATGTGGTTTGCATGCATTAGTTACCATGTAACGCTGAATTGCTCTTGCTTGTTTATAATTTGCTACTACAAATTCCAACAGCTACATTGTCCCACGTGCCATCAGTACTTGCACACTATGGGCTCTGCACATAGCTACGTATGTGGCCGCATCTATTAAATCTTAGGGAGAGGTGCATGTTCCACCCTGCAAATTGTGCTGGATAGCTCTATTCTGACCAATGGTTAAGATCCGTTACAGATAGCTAGACAAATGTTAAATTATTTTACCTGGGATATAGATCCTCCCATTATGAAAGAGGGTTTATCGGAAGAGGATATTGAAGTTTTGGATGATGGAATCAGAGGCGGAGGTGGGCGGGTTGGTCGAGTCACCGGCAGACGTGTTCCATCTGCTAAAGAAGTGATCACCTGATGGGGCGCAGGCTGCAGTACTAGAAGAACAAAAATGGAATCAATTAATAACATTACTGTAAGCTTACCATCTAAAACCTCTTTTCAGTTAACATTGTGTTATTAAACTGTAACTTACATTAACCCCCACTGCCAACCACCATTTCTATTATTTTGACATTTTGGATAGCAAACGAAAGTGTAGCCTCTAGCAAACCAATGATAACAGAGTCAAAGCTGCAGTCCATTACTGTGGGTAAGGGTGGGGGGTCTTCTAAAAGTGCTGCACCACTCACAGCCAACATCAAAGTTTTAGTTGTTCAAACTGCTGATTATACCACAAGACTGCCAGACAAAACTGAGCATCCACGCATGTGGCCCACTAACTTTCCATGTGTTCAGCAGTTTTAAATAATAGTAATATATGAGGAACTTGGGCTTGCTTTGCAATTCTCCAAGTCATAAAGATACATTTTCAGCTAGTGACTGTACTGAAGGTGTGTCAAGGTAATCATCCTCAAAATGCTAGTGCATACATTATACATAGAAACACAAGTAACACAATTTACCAAGCATGGAGAGAAAGAGAAAGTGCAGAGATATAAAGCACTAACCAATCAGCTTGTAACTCTCATTTTACAGGCAGAGTGCCAGATGTACTAAGCCTTGACAAGTGATAATGTACCAGCCAAACTGCCATGTTACAGGATGTATTCGAAAATAAGATTTTACTTACCGATAAATCTATTTCTCGGAGTCCGTAGTGGATGCTGGGGTTCCTGAAAGGACCATGGGGAATAGCGGCTCCGCAGGAGACAGGGCACAAAAAGTAAAGCTTTTTCCGATCAGGTGGTGTGCACTGGCTCCTCCCCCTATGACCCTCCTCCAGACTCCAGTTAGGTACTGTGCCCGGACGAGCGTACACAATAAGGGAGGATTTTGAATCCCGGGTAAGACTCATACCAGCCACACCAATCACACCGTACAACTTGTGATCTAAACCCAGTTAACAGTATGATAACAGCGGAGCCTCTGAAAGATGGCTTCCTTCAACAATAACCCGAATTAGTTAACAATAACTATGTACAATTTATGCAGATAATCCGCACTTGGGATGGGCGCCCAGCATCCACTACGGACTCCGAGAAATAGATTTATCGGTAAGTAAAATCTTATTTTCTCTATCGTCCTAGTGGATGCTGGGGTTCCTGAAAGGACCATGGGGATTATACCAAAGCTCCCAAACGGGCGGGAGAGTGCGGATGACTCTGCAGCACCGAATGAGAGAACTCCAGGTCCTCCTTAGCCAGAGTATCAAATTTGTAAAATTTTACAAACGTGTTCTCCCCTGACCACGTAGCTGCTCGGCAAAGTTGTAATGCCGAGACCCCTCGGGCAGCCGCCCAAGATGAGCCCACCTTCCTTGTGGAGTGGGCCTTTACAGATTTAGGCTGTGGCAGGCCTGCCACAGAATGTGCAAGTTGGATTGTGCTACAGATCCAACGAGCAATCGTCTGCTTAGACGCCGGAGCACCCATCTTGTTGGGTGCATACAATATAAACAACGAGTCAGATTTTCTGACTCCAGCTGTCCTTGCAATATATATTTTTAATGCTCTGACAACGTCCAGTAACTTGGAGTCCTCCAAGTCACTTGTAGCCGCAGGCACTACAATAGGCTGGTTCAGATGAAATGCTGACACCACCTTAGGGAGAAAATGCGGACGAGTCCGCAGTTCTGCCCTGTCCGAATGGAAAATCAGATATGGGCTTTTGTAAGATAAAGCTGCCAATTCTGACACTCTCCTGGCAGAAGCCAGGGCTAGAAGCATGGTCACTTTCCATGTGAGATATTTCAAATCCACCTTTTTTAGTGGTTCAAACCAATGAGATTTTAGGAAATCCAAAACAACATTGAGATCCCACGGTGCCACTGGAGGCACCACAGGAGGCTGTATATGCAGCACTCCCTTAACAAAGGTCTGGACTTCAGGGACTGAAGCCAATTCTTTTTGAAAGAAAATCGACAGGGCCGAAATTTGAACCTTAATAGATCCCAATTTGAGACCCATTGACAATCCTGATTGCAGGAAATGTAGGAATCGACCCAGTTGAAATTCCTCCGTCGGAGCACTCCGATCTTCGCACCACGCAACATATTTTCGCCAAATTCGGTGATAATGTTGCACGGTTACTTCCTTCCTTGCTTTAATCAAAGTAGGAATGACTTCTTCCGGCATGCCTTTTTCCTTTAGGATCCGGCGTTCAACCGCCATGCCGTCAAACGCAGCCGCGGTAAGTCTTGAAACAGACAGGGACCCTGCTGAAGCAAGTCCCTCCTTAGAGGTAGAGGCCACGGATCTTCCGTGATCATCTCTTGAAGTTCCGGGTACCAAGTCCTTCTTGGCCAATCCGGAACCACTAGTATCGTTCTTACGCCTCTTTGCCGTATAATTCTCAATACTTTTGGTATGAGAGGCAGAGGAGGAAACACATACACCGACTGGTACACCCAAGGCGTTACCAGCGCGTCCACAGCTATTGCCTGCGGATCTCTTGACCTGGCGCAATACCTGTCCAGTTTTTTGTTGAGGCGAGACGCCATCATGTCCACCATTGGTCTTTCCCAACGGGTTACCAGCATGTGGAAGACTTCTGGATGAAGTCCCCACTCTCCCGGGTGAAGATCGTGTCTGCTGAGGAAGTCTGCTTCCCAGTTGTCCACTCCCGGGATGAACACTGCTGACAGTGCTATCACATGATTCTCTGCCCAGCGAAGAATCCTTGCAGCTTCTGCCATTGCACTCCTGCTTCTTGTGCCGCCCTGTCTGTTCACATGGGCGACTGCCGTGATGTTGTCCGACTGGATCAACACCGGTTTTCCCTGAAGCAGAGGTTCTGCCTGGCTTAGAGCATTGTATATTGCTCTTAGTTCCAGAATGTTTATGTGAAGAGACGTTTCCAGGCTCGTCCATACTCCCTGGAAGTTTCTTCCTTGTGTGACTGCTCCCCAGCCTCTCAGGCTGGCGTCCGTGGTCACCAGGATCCAATCCTGTATGCCGAATCTGCGGCCCTCCAATAGATGAGCACTCTGCAACCACCACAGAAGAGACACCCTTGTCCTTGGAGACAGGGTTATCCGCAGGTGCATCTGAAGATGCGACCCTGACCATTTGTTCAACAGATCCCTTTGGAAAATTCTCGCGTGGAATCTGCCGAATGGAATTGCTTCGTAAGAAGCCACCATTTTTCCCAGGACTCTTGTGCATTGATGTACAGACACCTTTCCTGGTTTTAGGAGGTTCCTGACAAGCTCGGATAACTCCTTGGCTTTTTCCTCCGGGAGAAAAACCTTTTTCTGAACCGTGTCCAGAATCATCCCTAGGAACAGCAGACGAGTTGTCGGCATTAACTGGGATTTTGGAATATTCAGAATCCACCCGTGCTGTTTTAGCACTTCTTGAGACAGTGCTAATCCCATCTCTAGCTGTTCTCTGGACCTCGCCCTTATTAGGAGATCGTCCAAGTATGGGATAATTAATACGCCTTTTCTTCGAAGAAGAATCATCATCTCGGTCATTACCTTTGTAAAGATCCGAGGTGCCGTGGACAATCCGAACGGCAGCGTCTGAAACTGATAGTGACAGTTTTGTACAACGAACCTGAGGTACCCCTGGTGTGAGGGGTAAATTGGAACGTGGAGATACGCATCCTTGATGTCCAAGGATACCATAAAGTCCCCCTCTTCCAGGTTCGCTATCACTGCTCTGAGTGACTCCATTTTGAACTTGAACTTCTTTATGTACAGGTTCAAGGACTTCAGATTTAGAATAGGCCTTACCGAGCCATCCGGCTTCGGTACCACAAAAAGAGTGGAATAATACCCCTTCCCTTGTTGCAGAAGAGGTACCTTGACTATCACCTGCTGAGAGTACAGCTTGTGAATGGCTTCCAAAACCGTCTCCCTTTCGGAGGGGGACGTTGGTAAAGCAGACTTCAGGAAACGGCGAGGTGGATCTGTCTCTAATTCCAACCTGTATCCCTGAGATATTATCTGCAGGATCCAGGGATCTACTTGCGAGTGAGCCCACTGCGCGCTGTAATTTTTGAGACGACCCCCCACCGTCCCCGAGTCCGCTTGAGAAGCCCCAGCGTCATGCTGAGGCTTTTGTAGAAGCCGGGGAGGGCTTCTGATCCTGGGAAGGAGCTGCGTGTTGCTGTCTCTTCCCTCGACCTTTGCCTCGTGGCAGATATGAATAGCCCTTTGCTCTCTTATTTTTAAAGGAACGAAAGGGCTGCGGTTGAAAAGTCGGTGCCTTTTTCTGTTGGGGAGTGACTTGAGGTAGAAAGGTGGATTTCCCGGCTGTAGCCGTGGCCACCAAATCTGATAGACCGACTCCAAATAACTCCTCCCCTTTATACGGCAAAACTTCCATATGCCGTTTTGAATCCGCATCGCCTGTCCACTGTCGCGTCCATAAAGCTCTTCTGGCCGAAATGGACATAGCACTTACCCGTGATGCCAGTGTGCATATATCCCTCTGTGCATCACGCATATAAAGAAATGCATCCTTTATTTGTTCTAACGACAGTAAAATATTGTCCCTGTCCAGGGTATCAATATTTTCAATCAGGGATTCTGACCAAACTACCCCCGCACTGCCCATCCAGGCAGTCGCTACAGCTGGTCGTAGTATAACACCTGCATGTGTGTATATACTTTTTTGGATATTTTCCATCCTCCTATCTGATGGATCTTTAAGTGCGGCCGTCTCAGGAGAGGGTAACGCCACTTGTTTAGATAAGCGTGTTAGCGCCTTGTCCACCCTAGGAGGTGTTTCCCAGCGCTCCCTAACCTCTGGCGGGAAAGGGTATAATGCCAATAATTTCTTTGAAATTATCAGCTTTTTATCAGGGGCAACCCACGCTTCATTACACACGTCATTTAGTTCTTCTGATTCAGGAAAAACTATAGGTAGTTTTTTCATACCCCACATAATACCCTGTTTAGTGGTACCTGTAGTATCAGCTAAATGTAACGCCTCCTTCATTGCCAAAATCATATAACGTGTGGCCCTACTGGAAAATACGGTTGATTCGTCACCGTCACCACTGGAGTCATCGCCTGTGTCTGGGTCTGTGTCGACCGACTGAGGCAAAGGGCGTTTCACAGCCCCTGACGGTGTTTGAGTCGCCTGGACAGGCACTAATTGATTGTCCGGCCGTCTCATGTCGTCAAACGACTGCTTTAGCGTGTTGACACTATCCCGTAGTTCCATAAATAAAGGCATCCATTCTGGTGTCGACTCCCTAGGGGGTGACATCCTCATATTTGGCAATTGCTCCGCCTCCACACCAATATCGTCCTCATACATGTCGACACACACGTACCGACACACAGCAGACACACAGGGAATGCTCCTAACGAAGACAGGACCCACTAGCCCTTTGGGGAGACAGAGGGAGAGTTTGCCAGCACACACCAAAAGCGCTATATATATATCAGGGATAGCCTTATAATAAGTGCTCCCTTATAGCTGCTTTGTTATATCAAAATATCGCCATAAATGTGCCCCCCCCTCTCTGTTTTACCCTGTTTCTGTAGTGCAGTGCAGGGGAGAGACTTGGGAGCCGTCCTGACCAGCGGAGCTGTGAGAGGAAATGGCGCCGTGTGCTGAGGAGATAGGCCCCGCCCCTTTTCCGGCGGGCTCGTCTCCCGCTATTTAGAAAAATTAGGCAGGGGTTAAATATCTCCATATAGCCTCTAGGGCTATATGTGAGGTATTTTTAGCCTTTATAGGTACTCATTTGCCTCCCAGGGCGCCCCCCTCCCAGCGCCCTGCACCCTCAGTGACTGCCGTGTGAAGTGTGCTGAGAGGAAAATGGCGCACAGCTGCAGTGCTGTGCGCTACCTTTAGAAGACTGCAGGAGTCTTCAGCCGCCGATTCTGGACCTCTTCTGATTTCAGCATCTGCAAGGGGGCCGGCGGCGTGGCTCCGGTGACCATCCAGGCTGTACCTGTGATCGTCCCTCTGGAGCTTGATGTCCAGTAGCCAAGAAACCAATCCATCCTGCACGCAGGTGAGTTGACTCCTTCTCCCCTCAGTCCCTCGCTGCAGTGATCCTGTTGCCAGCAGGAATCACTGTAAAATAAAAAACCTAGCTAAACTTTCTCTAAGCAGCTCTTTAGGAGAGCCACCTAGATTGCACCCTTCTCGGCCGGGCACAAAAATCTAACTGGAGTCTGGAGGAGGGTCATAGGGGGAGGAGCCAGTGCACACCACCTGATCGGAAAAAGCTTTACTTTTTGTGCCCTGTCTCCTGCGGAGCCGCTATTCCCCATGGTCCTTTCAGGAACCCCAGCATCCACTAGGACGATAGAGAAAAAGGATAGTTAGGAGCTGGTTGGTTTGAACTTTATCTCTCTCCACTTTATCACTTTTCAAGGCTTAATACATCCGGACCTCAGTTTGAAAAAACAGTTAGGAGCTGACTGGTTTTTGCTAGATCTCTTTCCATACTTTGATAAATACCCCCATTTAGAAGGTGCTATGATTACATATCACTAATTGCAAAGTACAATGAGTACCAGAAGATTTATAAATAACGAATTTACTGCAAAACAAAAAGCACATTGACCTCAAAAAATGCTTTTCTTTATTGTACTGTATTTGCATTAGAGAAATCCAGTCTGGGATTTTAGAATTTACATCCACAAAAATGTTAATTGACGAGTGTGCATTGAGTCTGTATTTATCAAAGCTTGTAGAGATAAAATACCAAACAATCAGCTTTTGTCATTTTTCAAACACAGCCTTTAAAATGTAAAGTAGAAGCTGATTGGTTGGTACTTTATCTCTCACAATTTTATCTCTCTCCAAGCTTTGATAAATACCCCCCATAGTGTAAGTGAAATTAATGAAAAAATAGGATTGTAATTACCTACCGGTAAATCCTTTTCTCGTAGTCCTTAAGGGAGATTGGGGAAATCTAGTATGATGGGGTATAGACGGGGTCCAAAGGAGCCGGTGCACTTTAAATTTCTTCACTGGGTGTGCTGGCTTCTCCCCTCTATGCCCCCTACCACAGGAAGGTATAGGTAAAAACGTGCCCGAAGGAGAAAGGATATATATGAGAGAAGGAAATATGATAACAAAGAGTGGTGAGATTTACATACCAGCACACCACTAACATAGAACAACCAACAATGGCTGGCAACAGCTGAACAGGTAACCATACAAAGAGAACCTGCAGAAAAGTCAATGCACTCTGAGGCGGGCGCCTAATATCCCTTATGGACTACGAGAAAAGGATTTACCGGTAGGTAATTAAAATCCTATTTTCTCTAGCATCCATAAGGGATACTGGGAATCTAGTATGATGGGGACGTCCCAAAGCTTCCAGAATGGGAGGGAACGTGCAAAGACTGCTGCAGCACCGCCTGCCCAAACTGGGTATCCTCTTTGGCCAGGGTATCAAAATTGTAGAACTTAACAAAAAAGTATTCTTCCACGACCAGGTAGCCGATCGGCAGAGTTACAAGGCCGAGACTCCACGAGCAGCGGCCCATGAAGAGCCCACTGATCTTGTAGAGTGGGCCTTTAGAGACTGAGGAACAGGTAATGCTGCCGACACATAGGCCTGTTGAATAGTAAGTCTAATACAACAAGTAATGGACTGCTTTGAAGCAGGACAACCCTTTTTGTGGGTATCATAGAGCACGAACAAAGAATCCATCTTTCTGATCCGAGACGTTCTCTTGACTTAGATCTTCAAAGCTCGCACAGCAACCAACGCCCCTTTGAGGAGCAGAAGAGCCAGAACTTGACGGAACCACAATAGGTTGATTCAGGTGAAACGCGGAGACAACCTTCGGCAGGAGCAGCTGTCTGGTACGAAGCTCCGCTCTGTCTTCGTAAAAGATCAAGTACGTACTTTTACACGACAAGGCCCCCAATTGTGAGACACGTCGAGCAGAAGCCAGGGCCCAGTAACATCACCATCTTCCACGTGAGGTACTTGTCTTCTACCATCAACAGAGGTTCAAACCAGGAGGACTCTAGAAATTCCAACACCACATTCAAATCCCAGGGTGCCGTAGGCGGCACAAAAGGAGGTTGTATGTGGAGTACCCATTGCAAGAAGGTCTGAACTTCTGGCAACACTGCCAATTTCTTCTGGAAGAAAATGGAAAGAGCTGAATTCTGGACCTTAATAGAACCCAGACGTAAGCCTTTATCCACACCAGCCTGCAGGAAACGTAAGTAACGTCCCAAGTGGAACTCCACAGGTGGATACGTGCATTCTTCGCACCAATAGACATATTTTCTACAGCTATGATGCTAATGTTTTGACGTCACAGGTTTCCTGGCCTGAACCATGGTAGCAATAATTTTTTGGGAAAGGCCCTTGTGAGCCAGAATGTTCCGCTCAACCTCCATGCTGTCAAACAAAGTCGCTGTAAGTCCAGGTAGATGAATGGTCCCCGTTGAAGATCTCTTCGTAGTGGTAGAGGCCAAGGGTCTTCGACGGACATGACCAGAAGATCCGCGTACCACGCTCTCTGAGGCCAATCCAGGGCAATTAGAATTGCCTGGACTCCCTGATTTCTCATGCGCTTGAGCACTCTCGGGAGCAACGGAATCGGAGTTAACAGGTAAACCAGCCGGTAAGGCCAAGGCGACATCAGTGCATCTACTGCCCTCGCCTGAGGGTCCCTGGTTCGTTAGCAATACCAGTGAAGCTTCTTGTTCAGATGAGAAGCCATTATGTCTGTGGGCAGCCCCACCGGTGGATGATCTGCTGGAACACCTGCTGGTAGTGACCCCACTCCCGCCGGTGTAGATCGTGATGACTCAGGAAGCCCGCTTCCCAGTTGTCTACTCCCGGAATGAAGATTGCGGACATTGCTCTTGCATTTCTTTCCGCCCAGAGGAGTATATTTGACACCTCTCGCATGCAGGCTCTGCTTTTTGTCCCCCCTTGCCGATTGACGTATGCCACAACTGTGGCGTTGTCCGACTGAACCTTGATCGCCCGATCCTTGAGCAGAGGAGAGGCCTGAAGCAGAGCATTGTAGATCGCCCGAAGTTCCAGAATGTTGATCAGAAGGAGGCTTTCGTTGGCTGACCACCTGCCCTGGTACTGCACCCCTTAGGCGACAGCTCCCTAGCCTTTCAGACTTGCATCCGTCGTGAGGAGGGTCCAATCCAGAATCCTGAAACTCTGGCCCTCCAGTAGATTGGAGAACTGCAGCCACCACAGGAGGGAAATCCTAGACTGGGCGATAGCTGTATCATCTGGTGCATCTTAAGATCCAGCTGCTCAGGAGATCCAGCTGAAAAGTTCTGGCATGGAACCGTCCACATTGGATCGCCTCGTATGAGGCGACCATCTTCCCCAACAATCTTATGCTAAGATGGATGGACACTCGAGCAGGTTGGAGTACCATGCAGACCATCTCCTGAAGCGTTCTCACCTTGTCCTTTGGTAGGAACACATTCTAGGCCACAGTATCCAGCAACATCCCCAGGTACAGGAGTCGCTGAGTCGGCTCCAGGTGGGACTTCTGCAAGTTGAAGATTCATCCATGGTGTCACAGAAGTTGGAACCATCCAGTTTCGGTACCACAAACAGGTTGGAGTAATAACCCTTGCCGCGTTGCGGTATTGGTGCTGGATCAATGACGTGGGACTGGACCAACTTTAGGATGGCCTGTGCAACGAAACGTACATATCATCCAAAGCTGGTAAGCTTGATTTGAAAAATCGTTGGGGAGGAGTACTGTCGAACTCCAGCTTGTAGCCTTCAGAAACGAGATCCCTGACCCAGGTATCCTGGCAGGAAGCCTCCCAGACTCGGCTGAAGTGACGCAGTCGAGCTCCCACCTCGAAATCCCCTCGGGGCGGGTGGGCACCCTCATGCTGAGGTCTTAGTGGAAGCAAAACTGGTGGTCGGTTTCTGAGAGCTGGAGCTTGCAGGCTTTCTTGATTTACCTCTGGTGCCTCTAGTCGCATTGGAGACACCTCTGGCCTTAGATCGAAATCTGTGAGACCAAAAGGACTGTACAGACTGCCCTGGGTAGGAGCGTCTCACCGGCGGGGCCCTAGAGGGGAGAAACATGGATTTCCCAGCCGTAACTTTGGAAATCCAGGTATCCAATTCAACCCCAATGACCATTCCCCTGAAAAGGGGAGGGATTCCACCCTACATTTGGATTCCGCGTCCGCTATCCACTGACGCAACCATAAGGCCCTGCGCCGACACTGCCATTGCAGAAGTCCTAGCATTAATGTTCCCCATTTTCTTGAGCGAATCACAGAGGACACGTGCAGTGTCCTGATTGTGCTTTAGGAGGGTCACCATAGTGACCAGGCCTTCCTGAATTTGAGTGGCCCATGAATGAATGGCATGGGTCATCCAGCAACCCGCAATGACCGGCCTTTGTGATACACCTGCTGCCATGTAAATAGATTTGAGTGTAATATAGAAACAAAGAATTTGACGGCAGATAAGAACCACTTGGCCCATCTAATCTGCCCATTTTTTTATCCTTTAGGTAATCTCAACCCTTTTTTGGGTGGCTATTCCACTTATCCACTACCCTTTCTGTGAAATAATTTTTCCTTAAATTTCCCCTGAACCTGCCTCCCTCCAGTTTCAGTGTATGTCCTTGAGTTCTAATACTTCTCTTCCTTTGAAGAAAGTTTCCCTCCTGAACTTTGTTAAAACCTTTGGTATATTTGAAAGTTTCTATCATGTCTCCCCTTTCCCTTCTCTCCTCCATACTATACATGTTAAGATCTTTTAGCCTTTCCGGGTAAGTTTTGTGATGTAGGCCATGCACCATTTTAGTTGCCCTTCTTTGTACACTCTCTAATGTATTTATATCCTTCTGGAGATATGGTCTCCAGAACTGGACACAGTATTCCAGATGAGGCCGCACCAATGACCTATACAGTGGCATTATTACTTCTCTTTTCCTGCTACCGATTCCTCTCCCTATGCAACCAAGCATCTGACTTGCCTTTCTCATTGCTCAGAGTAGTCTCTATCTTCCTATTCCCAGGATCCTTAATGGTAAAGGAGCCCGGGGCAGGCAGCACCGCCTTTTTGAACAGTCGAGAAACTGATACATCAACCCCTGGGGGTTCCTCCCAAAATGTGCTGCCATCAGAAGCAAATGGGAAAGCGCACATAAACTTTTTTGACAGTTGGAATTTTTTTGTCTGGATTTTTTACCAGGCCAGCTTGAATAGGTCATCTAACAGAGGGGGCGAGCACAACGAAGCCCCTTACAGGCTCAGTGGCTCGCTGCACTCACCACAGGTTCTATTCCCACTCTATGGGTGGCGTAGACACCCACGAATGGGATAGTCCATGTGTGTCGGTATTTAGACTGTCACCATTGCAAGCGGTCAGGATTCCGGCGCGGTATACTGACATCCGGTATCCCGACCGCTGGTAACGTGACTGCATCCTGTTTGATACACAGGAGGAAACTGTGATGTCCAGTCTATAACACACACACTAGCAAATGACAACTATATATCTCTTTAGCTGGTTAATAATAACTTTCAGTATGAATCTCACCATTGTGTCTTCATCACATGGTCACAAGGTCTACTAGTTTCAAAGCTCTTCAATGTTTGTTTAATTTTTTTCAATAATATGGATCCCAGTTTGTCATATTTTCATTACACTTTCTTCTTAAATCAGGGATTGGAGAGAGATAGAATTGTGAGAGATAAAGTATCAACTATTCATCTCCTGTCCTATTTTAGATCCAGGCTGTAAAACTTTAAGCAGAGGCTGATTGGCTGGTACTTTATTTCTTACAATTTTCTCTCTCTCTGGGCTTTGATAAATAACCCAAGGCGCTGTTACTATAAAACAATGTAGATAATAAGGCTGCAATCAGACCATGGTGGTACGGTCAGACCATGCCGACACAATTCATGCATAAAAATATTATCTTACTGCCTGGCTGCCATATATATTCAATATTTATGGATAATCAATAATTATCACGAAGGAGATTTGTTATGGCGCATTCAGACAAGTGACCTGGAAATTTGCCCGGTCTACCAAGCTGGCATATTCCAAGGTCTCAGCTCCATGACCCTGGTTGGGAGCAGGGTCGTGGACCAGGGACTTAAGATGGGCATACACTATACCAGGCCTGGCCAACCTGTGGCTCTACAGATGTTGTAAAAGTACATATCCCAGCATGCCCTGCCACAGTTTTATCATCCCCTAATAGCAAAACTGTGGCAGGGCATGCTGGGACTTGTAGTTTCACAACAGCTGGAGAGCCACAGGTTGGCCAGGCCTGCACTATACAATTATTTGGCAGGCCATCTGCCAATCTGGCTGGCTAGATAATCTGCAGGCACCAATTTAAAAACTGAGCTCCAGTGCCTAGAGGCAGGTCTTATAGAGGAGGCCCCAATGCATCCTGAGACAGCCTAAAGCTTTAGCCTGTTGGTGCCTCTGGATCAAGATCCACTCTACACCCCGATGTTTTCCTGTGGAAACCAATGTATCCTGCTGCAGAAACATGCATTGTTAGGGCTCCATGATGACTTGTTTTGAACTATTGCAGTGTTTAGATAAAATTTTCTGTTTGGCCAAAACAAAAAATACAAAATAAAATAATTTGCAATTAAATACATTGGGCGGTATTCAATTGTTTGAAAAGTCAGTTGGGCGTCTGTTTTTTCCTATCTAATAGATAGGAAAAAACACACCCAACCGACTTTTCAAACAATTGAATTCCCCCAATAGAGTTCTCCTGTAAACATGGAAGAGTTACAGGGAGAGAAAATGCACAGCAACTCCATAGAGAGAATAACTGAAGCGGAGGATAAAGTCTGACTGCATGTGTGGTACTGGCAGTACTACCTGGGGGAACACAATAACGGACAGGATTCAGGTCTGCTTGCGGAGAAGCTTTGCCGACATCTCGTGGGGACATTCTGTATGGTGAAACGGACCGTGCAGCATTTTGCATTTGAGCTTCATGTTCCAGTGCACGCTTGACTTCAGCAGCATAAGGCATATACACAGATTTTCCTGCCAAAACAAGTCACAGTAATTTGTGTAAACATTATAATATATATATATATATATATATATATATATATATATCTCTCAATAATAATTAGCAAGAATTAATGCACCATTTAAAAAGGTCTTTTTGACACTGTCCCATCTCTTCCAACAGAATGCATGTTCCAAGTTCTTTGAACTGAGCACAAAGCACAGCTTATCACGACTGAGATGCATATATGACATATGTCCTCACAGACTGCGCCATGCAGCACAAGATGTATAGCGCAAGTGAGCTGCGCAGAGTGGTGTAGAGTTTTTTTTTTTGCGAAATTACATTTTAATAGTGATGCAACAAAATGGCTTCACAAGACTACACTGATTAATTTGAAATGCAAATCTATATAAGGAGCACAACGGAAGATGGCATATAAAAAAGCAGTGGCTGCTGCATCGTACCACTTTGAATACAGATTCAGTCGCACACAGATACACAAGTATTGCATACTGAATGAATCAGTGCAGTCTCATGAAGCGTTTTTTTTAAATTAGTATTAAGACACATTTGAGCGAAAAGAACTTGCTGTACGCTGAGTTGCATGGCACCTGGTGAACTGAGAAGGGACGTTAGGAGCAACTGCAGCAATAGAGTATGAGAACACATCTGTATACACCAACAATAATGCATACAAAAGCATGTAACTGCTCGCATTCAACCATCTTTCACATTGAGATGTCACCTTCTAAGTCTACTTAGCTATCGCACAGATAAATGGGAGAGATGCTGCCACTCTTTACTACTAAAAAGCCTCTATGCAGCATTTGCTTTTCCATAAACTCTAAGTATACTTTTACCAATTCTTGAGATATTCTGGCTGCAATTTAACATTCTTAAATCCCCATGCCTCTTCCTTCGGGACTGATCTACTTATTTAACAGATTACCAATTTAAATGAAAGTTCTAGCATCCAATCACAAGAACATTCTGTGAACAACTATAACAAATACTGCGGAAAGGAAGACCACGTCCATGTCTGGACCTTCTAGGTCTCGTTTGTAGGTAAAAGTTGTTTTTCTACGTATAATTAGTTTTTGCATGATTGATATACCAACTGATTTCTGATGATCAGTGTGGCTTCCAATAGTACAGAAGCGTGATAATGATGGAAACGCAGGTAGGGGCACCAAGCATATGCAACACAGTTTCACACATAGGTGGTTCACACATCATCCAAATAATATTCCAGCACATTCATTTAAAAAAGCTGGACTGTCCTGGTTGCCTATTGCTGCAAAAGGAGACCTTGATGACTTTTAGAGAGGGGTGATTACTGCTGGTGCTTCAGTGCCCAGATACTGTTAGGCTATGACACGGCACATGACATGGTAGCGCAACCTTCCTATTAGGTGACTGCACGTTGGGGTTTCTAATATTTGGTCACCACTTTATTTTTGTTGTGAGACGTCCTCTAAACATTACAGCCACCTTTACAATGTGAAAATCTCACAGGTAAACAGCAAGCACTCTGTTGCCATGAAGCTACAGTACATAGGAAGACACATTAAGTCTAATATACTTTAGCAGCCATCTAAACGTCCATGGTCCACAATATAGCGGTGGCTGTGCCCACTCCTGCAGGTTAGTGTGAGAAAATCCTCTGTTTGGCAGGTAGCCTTTAGCAGCCCAAAGCCAGAGGAACTATTTAAGGGTGTGAACAGCTGACTGCTGCCAATGCTTCCAGATACTGGAAATTATCCAGCTACAGAGAAAGCCGCTTACAGATAATCTGAAGAATATTTACTAATCAGAGAGACATTAGAAGCCCAGTAAAGCTCAATACTTTTTAAAATCATTTGTGAACAGGGGAATCCCCGTCTTACTGGGCTATTAAATTACGCCCGATGTTTCTTCGGGTTTTGCTTTCGGCCTATTTGATTTAATCGGCCGGTAAAAAGTGTATTTTCACCCGAAAACACACAGGTTCAGTGAAATCTATGTGTTTACAGATGAAATAGCCCCGTTTTCGGGGATTTTGCTTCGCCTGCTGGAGGCTTATCAGGGCTAATTTAGATAGCAAGCCCCCCCCCCCCCCCGGCTATACATTACACCCGACAGCAAGTTGGGGTAATTGAATATTCCCCAAAATCTGTTGCAAGTGACCCCCATATTCCGGAAGGAAAACATGTTCTCTTGGTTGAGCAATGTTAATCCTTAGATAGGACTATATAATTACCTTCCCATTCAATGCTTGGACTCTTGGCTGGACTGGCCGATCTCCTGCTTTCCATATTGAGCTGTTCCTGCCTCTGCCTTTGCTCTTCTAAAAAGTTGTTTTCATGCAATGATCGGAGATGTTGCTGGTACAAACTAAAGTGACTATTTACAGAGACAGGTGTTCCTGTTGGTATATTACATGGACTACAAGATACCTGGAAGTACATTAACAAAAAACAAAAAGTTAATAGACTGCAAATAGGTCAATCCAAGATGAGAACAGCTGTATCTACGTTACCATTCCACACAGTCTTCTGGACACTTACCATTGGTGGTATGACAGCAGCACGGTGGTGTAATTGCTGCAGATCCATTGCTCCCTGCTTCATGGAAGGAGATATCAAAATTGTTCCAGTTGGGTTTAACAGTGAAGGTTTAGAATCCATATTATACACTCTGAAAAAAACAAAAAAAAGCTGTAAAACACTGGACATTTATTGCACTCTTTAAGTATGATACTTCATTCTATAGGATACTGTTCATTACTCAGGAGTCGCATACTCACCTTGACCTGTCAGGCTCTCCATCTACTTCCTCATCTGCGCTACATGTGGCACTGGAGTCATTGTCTGAGTGAGACTCTGGCCTTAAGTGTGTTGGGATCTGGCTGGGGACATACTGCATGTCTGCAGGTTCTGACTTTTCCTTACTTCTTTCTAGCTCTCTGTCTTTGGTATCTTCCTCTATTTTCACTTGGGCACCATCTGGTAGCTTCACCTCTGCTTCAACAGGTTCCACTTTGGTATTAACTTGGAGGCTGGGAACAGGTTTAGGCTCTGTACTCTCACTCCTCTCCTCCAGCTGCATGGCCTCCTCGGGTTCAGTGTTTATTTCCTCCTTTACCTCTAGCTCTGGGTACTGATTATCAGGTGTCTTTACATTCTGTGCAGCAGTGGAGGGGGATGCAGTGGATGCTGGTTTGCAAGCAGGGTCTTGCTCGGGGGAAGGGGCTGTAGTTAATGAAGCAGAAGTGCTTCTGTCTTGTGTTTCATCTGCTTGTTTAGCCCCTTCCACAGGTGAAGGAGATGGAGCACTTTCAGTGTCTGAACTGTTATCTGCACCTGCAGCAAAACAATTAGAGGATTAATTATCTGAAATACTTTGCTCCAAAAGGTCATTTATACGGAAGCAACACCAGTAGTAATCTTTGTGACACATACAAGGATGAAGCTGTTGATATCCTGTACATTTGATAAGTAAAAGCGTTTTATATGCATTACCAGTGACCAGTTCACAGCCCAAAACCTCCTATGCTAAGAGCATTTCACATACTAATCTGGCATTGGGAAGGTTAAAGTAGCAGTATGGGCAGAGAGGAAGACGTTCTACTCTGACCTGTCTTAAGGTTTAAGTCTAGCCAGATATGCTTAGATGGGGAAGATAAAAAGGAGGACTGTCAACATAAATGAGAGAAACAGGCAATATCACTGTATCAGACTTGCTTTAGATTAAACCTTATTGACAGTAAGCTTCTTCCATTAATAGTTATCACTATACTCGCACATGACACCATGGGCAGACACAATCCTATTCTACAGTATTGAGAACATTTTAAAGTGAAGGTGGCTTCCACATGGTCTCAGCTAATGCAAGGCCAGTATGTCTACACAGAACTGGAATACTGTATACGGAATGAAAAACTGGTCTTGCATATGTTCCTTTTATACCGCATTCACACCGCAAATGCCGGATCCTACCCGGTAAGACAAACGTGTACTTACCGGGTGGGATCCGGCATTTGCGCTCCGCTGCTGGCTTTCCGACCCGGCAATATACCGGGTCGGTTGCCATAGCAGCGGAGGGAGCAGCAGCAGCGGTGGTGGAGGCGGCGCTGGGAGATGAGCTCATCTCCTGCGCCGCCTCTCCCTATGCTGTGAATGGGAACCGTGTCGCATCGACACGGCTCCCATTAACACCGCACCTGACCCGGTAATCAACCCGGGTAAAACCCTTCTTTTTTACCGGGTTGAATTACCGGGTCAGGCGACCCGCTAATTCACAATTGGACCTTTCACATCGCACACGGACCCGTTTCGACACGGCAATATGCCGTGTCGGTACCGGGTTTTCAGTGCGATGTGAAAGGGGTATTATTGTCATGGCTATTAGTAGGGACGCAAATGCCAACAATCCCATTAGAGATCGAGCTGCCGGAACACCTATATTCTAGTTGTGCTGCTAGTGTTAAGACACCTACTGAAACTGAAACTTTAATGGGCCCTACACACTGGGCAATGTTAGCAATTTTATTGACCAACGATATGATCGATGGTCGATTTTTCCGCCAAATTTTTTTGCCTACACACTGGACGATACCGATGGCCAATTTGGACAATATGAGAGTACATACATCTATATCGTCCAAATTGACTGGCATGTATAAACGAGGATAGATTAACGATGAACAATCGCAGGGCCGTGCATCGTTGATGCATACACACTGCCCGATATGAACGATTTATCGTTCATATCGATCACCATTATCAGCAAGTGTGTATGGCCCATGAGAAATCTTCAATTAGTCATTATCAAGACTGAATGTGATGTCTGACCTTATTTCTAGCAACTCCACTGAAAATCTCTCTACCCCATTTTATCTTTTTATAAATGAGGCACAGTCAACCAGTGACAAAACAACCTCCACATTGTAATCACTGCCATAAACTCAGCCACTTTGTGTTAGAACCAGCATTAAACACAAGGTTCCAAAGCAGAGCCTGTCCAAATACCTTTTAAGCACTTTAATTTCATGTAGACTTGTAAATGGATGTAAAGAATGTTACATGTATTATAAAAATTCTTCCATGCTATTTGTTAAGCCTAAACCATTCATGGCAAAGAGACAAGAAAATATTCTACAAACTAGGCTTTCATCCTTCAAGTACTATCACTGTAAATGATCACAGTTATCCAAAGCTGAATGGGATGCAGCTAAATGCCTCGCCAATGGTGACTTGCGTGTAATGTATGCTGCAGAAACATTCAGCTTTAGTACCTATTTAAAATTTCCTTGACTGCATAGTTACAAGAAAATTATTCACACCCCTCTACAGAAAATAGGATTTTAATTACCTACCGGTAAATCGTTTTCTCGTAGTCCATAAGGGATATTGGGGAAACTTAGTACGACGGGGTATAGACAGGGTCCAAAGGAGCAGATGCACTTTAAATTTCTTCACTGGGTGTACTGGCTCCTCCCCTCTATGCTCCCTCCCACAGACAGTTATAGGTACAACAGTGCCAAAAGAGAAAGGACATATTTGAGAGAAGGAATGTAACAACAAGAGTGGTAAGATTTATACACCAGCATAACACAAACAAACAACCAGCAACAGCTGGTAACCAAACAGACGTCCCAAAACTTCCAGAAAGGGCAGGAACGAGCGGAGACTTCTGCAGCACCGCCTGCCCAAACTGGGTATCCTCTATGACCAGGGTATCAAACTTGTAGAAGCAGGGCAGCACCTTTTCTGCACATCATAGAGCACGAACAAGGAATCCATCTTTCTGATCGGAGCTGTTCACTTGACATAGATCTTTAAGGCTCACACAGCATCCAATGCCTCCGGAGGAGCAGAAGTGCCAGAACTTGACGGAACCACAATAGGCTGATTCAAGTGGAACTCAGAGACAACCTTTGGTAGGAACTGCTGCCTAGTCCTGAGCTCCGCTCTATCTTCGTAAAAGACCAAGAGCTTTTACATGATAAGGCCCCTAATTCTGAGACATGCCTAGCAGAAGCCAGGGCCAATAACATAAACGTCTTCCACGTGAGGTACTTGTCTTCTACCGTCATCAGAGGTTCAAACCAGGAGGACTGTAGGAATTCCAACACCACATTCAAATCGCAGGGTGCCGTAGGCGGCACAAAAGGAGGTTGAATGTGAAGTACACCTTGCAAGAAGGCCGAACTTCTGGCAACACTGCCATTTATCTTCTGGAAGAAAATTGAGAGGGCTGAAATCTGGACCTTAATGGAACCCAGACGTAATCCCTTTTCCACACCAGCCTGCAGGAAACGGAGGAAACGTCCCAAGTAGAACTCCGCAGGCGGATACGAGCATTCCTCGCACCAAGAGATATATCTCTTCCAAATATGATGATAGTGCTTTGTCGTCACAGGTTTTCTGGCATGAACCATGTTAGCAATAACCTTTTTGGAAAGGCCCTTGTGAGCTAGGATGTTCCGCTCAACCTCCATGCCATCAAATGAAGTCGCAGTAAGTCCGGGTAGAAGATCTCTTCTTAGTGGTAGAGGTCAAGGGTCTTCGACGGATATGTCCAGAAGATCCGCGTACCACGCCCTCTGAGACCAATCAGAATTGCCTGGACCCTCTGATTCCTGATTCGCTTGAGCACCCTTGGGAGCAATGGAATCGGTGGAAACAGACAGACCAGCCGGTAAGGCCAAGGCGACACAAGTGCATCCACTGCCCTCGCCTGAGGGTCCCTGGTTGTTGAGCCAAGAAACCATCATGTCTATCTGAGGGCAGCCCCACCGGTTGATGATCTGCTGAAACACCTGATGGTGCAGCCCCCACTCACCCCGAGTCGTCACGACCTTCACCCGGAATTCCGCTTCCCAGTTGTCCACTCCCAGAATGAAGATTGCGGACATTGCTCTTGCATTTCTTTCTGCTTAGAGGAGTATTTTCGACACCTCGCACATACAGGCCCTGCTTTTTGTCCCTCCTTGCCGACTGATGTACGCCACAGCTGTAGAGTTGTCCGACTGTACCTGGATCGCGTGATCCCAGAGTAGAGGAGAGGCCTGAAGCAGAGCATTGTAGATCACTCGAAGTTCCAGAATGTTGAACAAAGAGGACTTCATGGGCTGGCCATCTGCCCTGGAACTGAACCCCTTGGGTAACAGCACCCCCTACTCTCAGACTTGCATCTATCGTCAGGAAGATCCAATCCTGAAACTCCAGCCTTTCAGGAGATTGGAAGACTGCAGCCACCACAGGAGGGAAATTCTGGCCTGAGGTGACAGCCGTATCATCCGGTGCATGTGAAGATGTGATCCAGACCACTTGCTCAGGAGATCCAATCGAAATGTTCTGGCATGGAACCTCCCATATTGGATCGCTTCGTATGAGGCAACCATCTTCTCCAACAATCTTATGCAAAGATGGATGGATATTCGAGCTGGTCGGAGAACAAATCAGACCATCTCCTGAAGTGTTCTCGCCCTGTCCTCCAGGAGGAACACCTTCTGGGCCACAGTATCCAGTAACATTCCCAGGAACAGGAGCCGCTGAGTTGGCTCCAGGTGGGTCTTCTGTAAATTGAGGATCCATGGTGTGACAGAAGTTGGATAGTGCGGCCGACACGGAGCAATAAAAGCTCCCTGGATCTTGCTTTTATCAGGAGATCGTCCAGGTAAGGGACAACATTGAGCCCGGAGCTGAAACATCATCTCCGCCATTACTTTCGTGAACACCCTCGGAGCTGTGGACAGGCCGAAGGGTAGCGCATGGAACTGGCAGTTATCGTCCAGTAGAGCAAACATCAGATAAGCCTGATGAGGTGGCCAAATCGGAATATAAAGATAGGCGTCCTCGATATCTAGGGAGACCATGAACTCCTGGTCTTCCAGGCACGCTATCACTGCTCACAAGGATTCCATTTTGAACTTGAAAACCTTTAGGTAAGGGTTCAAGGACTTTAGATTTAAAATGGGCCTTACCGAACCGTCCGGGTTCGGTACCACAAACAGGTTGGAGTAATAACCCTTTCCCTGTTGTTGTATTGGTACTGGAATAATGACGTGGGACTGGGCCAACTTTTGGATGGCCTCTTGCAACGTAACTTGCGTATCCTCCAAAGCTGGTAAGCTTGATTTGAAAAATCGTTGGGAAGGAGCACAGTCGAAATCCAGCTTGTAGCCCTGAGAAATTAGACCCAGGTATCCTGGCAGGAACTCTCCCAGATGCAGCTGAAGTAACGCAGCCGAGATCCCCTCGGGGTGGGTGGGCACCGTCATGCTGAGGATTTAGTGGAAGCAGAACTGGTGCTCTGTTCCTGAGAACCGGTGTTTGTAGGTTTTTGTTGTCTTACCTCTTGTGCCTCTCTAGCCGCATTGGAGGCACCTCTGGCCCTAGAGCAAAATCTGTTAGAAAGGACTGAACAGACAGCCTGGACAGGAATGCCTAGCCGGCGGGGCCCCAGAGGGGAGAAACGTGGATTTCCCCCGCAGTAACCTTAGAAATCCGCGGATCCAACTCAACCTCGAAGAGCCATTTCCCTAGAAAAGGGGAGAGATTCCACACTGCGCTTGGATTCTGCGTCTGCTATCCATTGACGCAACCACAAGGCCCTGCGAACTGACACTGCCATGGCAGAGGTCCTAGCATTAATATTGCCCATATCCTTAAGCGAGTCACACAGGACGTGTGCAGTGTCCTGAATGTGCTTCAGGAGAGTCATCGTAGTGACCAGAGGCATATTCCTGGAGAGGCCTTCCTGAATCTGAGTAGCCAAAGTATGAATGGCATGGGTCATCCAGCAACCCGCTATGACCGGCCTTTGCAATGCACCTGCTGCCGTGTAGATAGACTTTAGTGTTGTCTCTATTTTTCTGTCCCCAGAGTCCTTTATGGTAAAGGAGCCCAGGCAGGCAGCACCGCCTTTTTTGACAGTCGAGAGAACAATACATCAACCCCCAGGGGTTCTTCCCAGAATTTCCTAGCTTCTGGAGCAAATGGGAAAGTGTGCAAAAATCTTTTGGACACTTGGAATTTTTTGTCTGGATTTTTCCAGGCTAACTTAAATAGGTCATATAACTCTGCAGAATCAGGGAAAGTGACATTAGGCTTGTTCTGTGTAAAGAAAAAAGACTGCTGTGACTGCTGTGTTTTAGCACGTCCTGTATAGCCAGAATGAGGGGTTCAATACCATGAGCAGAAGTGGAATCCCCACTAATGGGGTCCAAGTCCTCCCCATCCTCCTGTATTTCTTCATCTGAATCAGAGAGTAAGGCAGGTAAACCACGCTTTTGTGGTCCTCAGAGAGGGGTGGTTGTGTAACATCTGCTCTAGCAGCTAAGTCTGCAACAGCCTGTTGTAGTAGCTGAGTTTTTTTGAACATTAGCAGTGAGTTGTGATGACATATCAGACATCATATTTTTAATGGCACTGAGCCAGGAAGGCTCTTGACTCTCTCTCCCAGCCTCCTCACTAAGTTGTGAAGATTGGCTGCATTGTTCACATGATACAAAATCAGTTGATAAGGGAGAGAATCTGGTGTGGCATACACTGCACAGTTTGTGTTTACCCATGTTCACAGTAAATCACAGTTACATACACACAGACAGTAATACTTAGCAAGCCTGCCCCTACCTTATGTGAAAGGGAGATAGAGACAGAGAAGACCAGCATACACCAGCTACACAGCCCCAGTGAGGCTGTCAGCTTGTTATATCACAGTGAAAACCAATGTTTACTGTCCTTAATAGGACACAGATTGTGTACAATAGTGGTTCTCCCCCTTTGCTACACCCTGTACCAGTTTTCCAGCGTGTCTTAAGTGTCAGGAGGAGCTGTGTGTGCCTGCTGCTGCTGCATTAAGCAGAGGAAGGCGCCAAAATGCCGCTGGTCCCGCTCTGAGGTACCTCCGCCCCCCTCCCCCTCCCCCCCCCCCCCCCCCCCCCCAATGGCGCCGGAGTTAGAGTTTTTTATACTGGCAATATCTCCCAAAGTGCTTAAAAACATCACACAAGTGCTAGTTTAAGCCATCGCTAGCCAGTTTACACAGGGGGCTATAAGCGGGTCCCGTATGCCTCCCCGGCATGTCAGCCACACTTTGAACCGGGGACCCCCCTAGCGGGGCCCCCGGTTTATACTCACCACAGTCGTCACCTTCAGGCTAATGTTAGGGGTGTGCGGCATGCTGTAATTGCGATAGCTAAGGGGTAGTGCCCTGCTGAACAAACAACCTCACAGGACGGTGGTCCTGCAGCGGGAAAGTGGCTCTGACACCTCACAAGGCCGGTGGCCATCCCCTCCCCTAACTCCCACGGTGCAGGTATGCTGTTGCCCAAACAGCAAACCGAAAATAACAAAGAATGAAAATAAACTGAATAAAACTCTCTGGAGCTGCACAGATGTGCATCCTCTCCTGAGGGCACTTTTTTCTAAACTGTCTGTGGGATGGGGCATAGAGGGGAGGAGCCAGCACACCCAGTGAAGAAATTTAAAGTGCACTGGCTCCCTTATGGATGCTACAGAAAAGCCTCACAATGATTGTATTTCATATGAAATGTTCAAATACCTAACAATAGCAAATCCAAAATGTAATGCTCTATTACACAGCTTCTAAAAAGCACTAATACCCTTTAACACCTTCCTCAATTATTTTGGCAGATATTCCACTACAGTACTTTACCTAATGGCTATCTACATTGATGCCTTTCTCCACTATCTTGTTCACAAGTTATATATTAACCTTTTGCTGGTTATCTTGACATTGGTTTATTTTAAATGTGAAAACATCTATTTTCTGCAAATATCTGGCTCTGTCATGGGTTCTAACATAGCCACCTACTCAATAACCTTTAAATGTAACACCACAGATGAAAATATCATCAATGACCTCCTACTGTTATGGTTACCAATATTGAGCTGAAACTACAACAAACAAACTGAAAATTTCGACAGTCACCACATACCGGCTGTCACAACTTTAAGCAGCTTATATAAAGTAATAAAGACTCCTCTTTGTATGGCTACAAGTGGGGACTGTTTTATCTCTGTAATTTTATATCAAATTATTAAATACTAGCAAAAAATTAAATAGTATGTCGAGTTTTTACGTTTTCATATTGGCTTTCTGCAGGTCAATCTGACCTTATATTTTGGGTTTAATCATTTTATTTAAAAAAAAATATTTATTTTTGTATCAAAATGTTTTACAAAATTCAACGGAAATCACAATTACCACCTTCACTGTCTTCAGGATTTTCTTCATCGTTAGAAGCGTCATTGTCCTCATCCTCCTGAGCAGACACCGTAGAAGCCACACTATCACATTGTGAGACATCTCGCTCTTCTCGTGGCCTGCGGGGAGTCTGCAAAAAAGATTCAGATTAGGTGGAAATTGCTATGATGCAATAGGGATTGCAGCAAGACTGACTACTACACAGCTTCTGTGTATGACGCATTTGCTTAAAGCTTTGCTCAGCCTCCTGGTAAAAAAAATTCCAGTACTATCAGAAATTAATTGCTGTTTATTGGAGAGCAAATAATTGAAATGCTGATCATACGGCAGAAGTTACACTCTGAGGTCTTGTAATCTTTCCATACAAATCCAAATATTATTTATTTATTACCAGTTAAATAAATAGTTAAATTAAATAGTGCACACATATTCCGTAGAATATTTGGCCATTCACATCAGTCCCTGCCCCAGTGAAGCTTACAATCTATATTCCCTACCACACTACACGCACACAAATTCACGCTAAGGTTGATTTATGTTGGGAGCCAATTATCCTACCAGTATATTTTTGGATCGTGGGAGGAAACTGGAATACCGGGAGGAACCCATATTTGATGGTTATGCTCTGAAAACCTAGAAAGGCTCTAAAAGATGGATTAGCAAGCTTATCCACTATCACTGCACGTGTGGGGAGAGAAAAGTACAAACTGCATGTGCTAAACACAGAAAACTGCATGCTGACCATTCATAATATGATCCAATTATTGTCAACCTTTTTTGGGCCGTTCCATGAAAATTGTCTTTTTATGTAACGTTTGTTACCAGTTTTCATGAAAAGCTTTGCATCAAACTTAAAGAATATCCTGTACCACACAAACAACATTTACTTTGCACAAAATATTCAAAACACATGCTCAAAAACATATATTTCACATGATATATATTTCAATATGTAACGTTTGTTACCATGGAATGACCCTTTTTGCTATTTTTAATCTGCTGCAATTAAAATGTAAGTGAATGAAAGCAGCAGCAACTGTCTGAGAGCGCCAACAGCTGCTTAGTAAAATACAAGTGGTTTTCCATGACAGCTGTGATGCAATTCCTTGACAGTGAGCAAGAACCTCAGGGACTCCCTGTGTTCATGAAAAATGAATAGAGAATAACTGTTCTATTACGGAAAACGTTACTTAGCAGTGCTGCTACATACATGTCATTGGCCCATTCACATGCAGCTTACAATCACATTTATTAGTTCCTAAGGGGTATGTATACAATGCACTCATTTAGCGAGCAACAGGCTATTTGAAGAATGGGGACATACTTTACAGCACATGGAAGTGAGGTAAGCAGTATATACTGCAATGCAAGCGAGTATGGACACACAGAATAGCATGGGCCTCATTAGTTGTGTTCACATACTGTGTACTTGCACTGAAAACACTAATATGATGCACTGCATAAAAGCCATCTAACCGATATCAACTATGAGTTTTATCATCGAAAATTGGATATATAAACATGTGTCCACATACACTGTAGCTTCAGTCGTGCCAAACAGCCAGGCCATGGGAGGCTCAGGCGCACCGAGTGCCCTTCACTAAAAAATGCATCTTATTTGCAACAATAAAACTACAATCGTCAAAACTACTTTGCCAGATTGCACTGATCAATTTGATGTGGAAATTTATACACTAGATGCGACCGAGTGTGAATCTGTATACAAAGTGGTCCTGGCTTTTTCTTAAACATAGTTCCATTGTGCTTCATCTGTGACCTTGTACATATTTAAAACAAATTCCTGTGAGATTAAAGTCGCAGCCCAGCATCTAGTACACTTGAGCCGGATGTAAGGACGCCAAAGTTCGGCAGTAGTGCGGCATGGTTTTGCCTTGTAAGTGATTGCCCCTTTTAAAAAAAGATTTGGCCGGCTTCCCGCATGGCCGCCGAACTCAGGCGTCATTACAGCCGGCCCTCTGAGTGGTGTTTTAGGGTTTCTGCAATGTGAATAAGGCACTGCACTTCTTGGAGTGACTTAGTCACGCCGAGCATCTCCCGGTGTATGGTGTATTGAGGTTATACGTATGAGGCTACAAGTACATAAAAGGCACAGTTCGCATTTTCTCTCTCCTGATTGGCTGAGATCAAAAGAAATTACACACTGAGCAAGAAACTGCACTGATGTGATAAACAGTCTGTCGAGTCGAATCGAATCGTTTACCGAATCGCCACATACTATCGGCTTGTGTGTACCTGGCTTTATGGTTATCTCCCCAGCAACACTGCTACAACAAAAATAGATAACAAAAAAAAATAGTAGTGGCGGCTGACAGCCTAATCGTATTGTGGTGAATACATAGGAAAGGCTTCTGTATTCCTAAACTAAATGAATACCTACCTGGTGAAATCCTCAGCGCATACGTTTTAAGAAACAACTTTAATAAATGGTTATTCGTCAATGACTACGTAATAGCTATAGCTTACAAATGTTATCAGTTGTAGGATATGACTCCATGAAAAATAAAAATGAAGTCTGCATTGTATTAAGTAGCTAGAGAAAAAGTTCTACTAATACAGAGGCATATAGCAGGTAAATAACAATGAATACAAGTGACAGACGATTCCTGGTCAAGTATTTCTGCCTTTTGTAAAACAAGTCTTACACCAATACTTACTTTCTGCTTGTGCTGCTGCAGCAAATTATCCAGATTGTGCCTCCTTTTGTAATTGAAGTAGAAATTTTTACACTGGGCTTCACTCTTCGTTCCAACCATCTTGGCGATAGCTCCCCAGTTACGACCATGTTCCACCAAGCCTGCAAAAACAAACCCAGATCAATGGAAAGCCACCTAAGTCTTTGAAACACAGTAAGCCATAAGATCATATCTAGCAATCAGAAAATAAATGAATAGCCCAATTACTACCCAAATAGAGGTCACAAACTAGGTCATCTATAATCTACAAAGATTTGTCATAACAAGGATCAGTGAAGAAGGCCATCTCAGTAATGTAATAACAATTTGAAAAGAAATTCTATGTTTCAATGTGTTTGTCAGCGTATGAATGATTTTGTAGTCACCTGTTTCAAGAGCTGCACTTAGGAGGCTGGACACAAATTGGTCAAACGCCCTGGTGTTACAATGGATCAGTATCAAAGAACGTTGCTGGTCCCTCATTTCCCAGCTAAGCATACAATACTGAGTGGTAATGTCAGCTCATCAAATGGCTTATCGGGTGGTATTCAGTATACCGGTTGTTGGGATCCCAGCGCACATAATGCCGGCATACCAACACCTTGTCTCCCTCCTGGAGGTCCACAACCCCCTGGAGGGAGAATAGATAGCGCGCGCCATCATGCACGCAGCAAGCCCGCAAGGGGCTCATTTGCGCTCGCCTCGCTGTCGGCAAGCCGGCAGTCGGGATCCCGGCGCCGGTATGCTGGCAACTCATACTACACCCGGCTTATCAGTACAAACTATAAAACCAGCAAGAAAAGAATAGGAAAATATAAAACCAGATGTGTAAGTTGTGGTCCCCATATGCTTTCCTGCAATCCAGAGAGAATTTGCTTTATATTATAAATCACTGTATACATGAAAGCATTTCAGTGACCATACAAACAACTACATGCTGCCAGAAGTAAACATCAGAAATGTAAAGGGGGTAATACCTAAGTACAGAGATTGAGAGCCTGGGTTATTGGGTTGAGCCTGGTAAGCGTCAGCGTGAGCTGCATAACAGACACCGCAATATGGGAACAGTTATGAAAGCTGCTACAGGTAACTGTACAGTATACAAAAGTCCACAACAAATAATCAGATTTTATAGGCAATTTTTCTACTTTATGAAGCAGTTTTTATTCTGGTTAATATGGGTAAAATCTATGGAGCACGAAGGTGGTTTTTCATTCAACCCAATCATGTAATGCTATTTGAAGGCAGACCAAGAGTGCAGAAAAGGATAACATCTATTAAGCTACTGCCTGTGAGTGGACCTCCTACCAAACTACACTACAGTACTTTATCGCACAAAAAAGTAGGACATGTGCGATTTGGCAGGAGGCCTGTGTGTGTACCAACCGTCCTATAAGGATTATTCATCCATTTCTGTACCCACAGGCAGCCTTTCAGCCTTTGGCTACCATGAATAACCCTTTCAGACTTACTTTTAAATCCTGGGTTTTTGCACATGAACGCAAATCAACCCAGGATTTCTGAATGTCTGAAAGGCACCACCAGGTCGGCGGCCCTGCTATTGACCAGGGATTTTCCTGGGACATTCGTCCCGGGTAGACAACTTGGGTTAAGTGTGAATGGTGCGACCCAGGAATTTACACCCAGGTCGCACTTAGGAGCCTTAGGAGGGGGAGGGGCGGCTGCCAGGAAGGGGCCGGAACTGCCTGTTTACACCCTGGGCTGTGTGACGTCGGGGATGTGCTTTCAGCTTCCATCGCCAAGTGTGTGTGTGCATTAGTCTGACGTGTGTGTGTATGACATGTATGAGTCTGACATGTGTGTGTATGACATGTGCGTGTATGACATGTATGAGTCTGACGTGTGTGTATGACATGTATGAGTGTGACGTGTGTGTATGACATGTATGAGTGTGACATGTGTGTGTGTATGACATGTATGAGTGTGACATGTGTGTGTATGACATGTATGAGTCTGACGTGTGTGCATGACATGTATGAGTCTGACATGTGTGTGTATGACATGTACGAGTGTGACCTGTGTATGTGTACGAGTGTGATGTGTGTATATGACATGTGTGTGTGAGAGAGACAGCAGCCTAGCAATCAAAGCTTGTAGAATGCCAAGGCAGACCAGGCTCATGTCTGAAAGTGGATGACCTGGGTCTTTCAAAGGTATTAGCTGTACTGTGAAAAGGGGCCTCGAGCAAAAACCTGGGATTATTCAGAAGTGAAAAGCCCAGGTCTGAGCAGGGAAATTCCTGGGTCGTATGTCTGAAAATGGTATTAGAAAATGGAACCCATGCTGGACAGATGAAAAACCACATGGATGCACAGACCATTACAGTTACCTGTGAAACATTTACCATAAAATGTCACCAAAAGTATCTATTATGCTTCTTGCTGAGCTCTGATTGATTGCACAAAATGTGTGTGTTCCAAAACGTGTGGGGGGGGGGGGGGGGGGGGAGTTTCCTATATTACTGCAGTACAGTAATCCGAGTGGGGGAAGTGGTCAAAATACTGGCAGACAGTGGGATCCAGACAATGATATTCCCAACGGATCCCCGTGTTAAGTACAGGGAAGTTGGGGTTAGGGTTAAATAAAAAAAAGGGGGGAGGGGAGGGGCAGAGTTAGGATTAGGGTGAAAGATACTTACTGCCATCTGCTGGGATTCTTCAGGGATTCCGTTGTCGGACTTCTGACTGTCGGGATCCCAACTGCAGGGATTTTGTACCCAACCCAGCAGTGGTTCCTAATACATGTATTTTAGGTTGGATTGAAATGAACAAATCCACTCTCAACAAGTCTATGGTGTACTACAAACTTGTAAACGTGTTATTCTGTCCAAATGTAAATATTGGTAGATTTTAAAACAAATACTTTTAGGTCATCTGCAAAAGAATTCTAAAGAATTGGAAACATGTTAATTCTAAACTAAACAATGGGTCCCAAAGATCACTCAGCCGGCCATCCAGATCTCCAGTCGAGACGGTCTAAAGCATGGGTCTCCAACCGGCGGCACTCCAGCTGTTGTGGAACTACACATTCTGGCATGCCATGCAACAGTTTTAGCATGCCTTTATAGGAAACTGTGACAGGGCATGCTGGGATGTGTAGTTCCACAGCAGCTGGAGGGCCGCAGGTTGAAGAGCAATGGTCTAATCTAATGCCTGGGGATGAAAGCCCCTCCAACAACCCTGTACCTTTAACCTGTCCACAGTATAATTAAATAAGCTTTTTAATGAAAGACCGCACACTCCATATAGATTTGCAATGCTCTCAGGAACACAGTGGGTGTGCTCAAGACAGCGTTTGTGCACAAATTAAGCGTGCCCAGAAGATGGCTAACCACATGTAAGGAGGTGACAGAAGAAATGTACAGTACATAGAGCATGGCTGTTTACATTTGGTCTGTAAGTGACTACACTGGGCTAATAAGGCAACGGCATGCTGAAATCACTTTACCAAATGTAACAGCAAAGGCTAAACATTTTTGATCACTTCAAGGTACTTAACCTTATGTCTTTACATATTTTGTCTTTAAGAAATGTAAAATAGAAATTAGAAGGCTTGTGAAGCGAATAACCTTTCCTTTTTTGTGTATGGTAAAGGTGTCTTCCTCTAATTTACTAACAATGGTAGCTCCTCTCTCCAGTATTATAAATCACTGCATAAATAATAAGTGTTTCTGGGAGTTCTGATGACTTCACTTATGGGCACGTTGTTCGTGATGACCTTAATGCAATGTCCTCATGTAATGTCCAGGAGATCCTCATATTTCAGGGAGTTCTCCCTGGAGAACAGACCAGCATACCATACCCCGCCCACTCCCCCAGTGAAGCGGGGAGGTCCTCTGGCTTGCTCAATAGCTCAAATCATGGTAAGGAAGCAGGGGTGGGGCTGTAGGAGACAATCTGTTCACCACACCGCCTACACCTACCCCCTCCAGGATCTCCCAGCCTTTACCCCGGAAGGGATGTGACTACAGTTACAAAAAAAAAAAAAAAATTACCAATTACCAATTTGTGGCAATGAAAACAAATTTATTTATAGTATGTCACACTGAACAATATACAGATTATACTAGATATATCTAGCACACTCATTTTTTTCCTGCCTAGATGTAGACATTACAGTGCACTATAAAAGGTAGTAGTGTACAGAAGTTAGCAAGCTATCTTAATAATAGCGGGCACCACATTGGTTTTGGTTTCCTGACTGTATTTCAAGCAGCGATGGGCACCCTAAAATAATTTAAAAGTTGCACGCGCAGCATGCTGACCTTCAACATGTCCTCATGCTATCCTTAATTTTAAGAATAAAAACAGCCCCAAAACAACTTCTGCACCTTACTTGCTCAAAAAATACCCATATATACTCTGAAACTCCACCTTACCACATGCTAATCAGAGCCCCACAAGCATTCAGGTTCCACATATACAAAACTCCTCAAACATGCCACACAGAAAGCCTCACTTGCCTCCACATGCCTTTCATACCTGCCCACATGCCATCCAGTCTGTAGCTCCGTCACTGGCATTCTCCACATGTACCCCACTAATCAACAGCCTAGAAATGCTGACTATTACAGCCTGCAAATGGAGGGAGAGCATGCGGTGCACAGTACACTACACTCTCCTACTTCTCTTACTAGAGGAGCTGTTGTGACCTCCCTGCAGTGTGCGGGGGAGGTCACATGATGCAGAAGCCACCTTCTCCCATCACAAAGCACACAATAAATTAAATTGTTTTCAGCCTGCTGTAGGCGACGTGTTGCACAACATGTATGTAAGTAACGCTGCGTGCATTTTTCACTGCCAACATAGCAGTATCAGATTCAGGAAGTGAGCTGTGCAAAAGAAATGTGCATATCTGCACATCACATATGACACTTGAATGCTGCAGAATTACTACTTGGCAAAGTAAAGGTGCCCATACACTAGACGATATGATGAGCGATTTGGCTGTTTCCGACGGATCAGAAAGACTAATCGGTCACAAGAGTGCAGACCCCTCAGTGTCTATGAACGATAACGATTTGCAGTCCCGTGGGTCACCTGTCGGAGATTCTGATCTTCCCTGCTGCAAGGAAGATCTCAAACTATCATTAAACACAACATGCTCATGGACGTGGCCACTCCTAAATCTTTAGATCTTGCAAAAGATCTATTTTTTGTGTATTGCACTAGATCGCTGGTCAAGGACTGCCAGGGAGTTCAAAGGATATCTTAGTAGTCTAGTGTATGGGCACTTTAAAATGCTTTTACTTCCTCCCCTTAGTTTCATTTTGTTGTTAGAATCAGAACTGTGGGGTTCCAGGACTGTGAGGTTCCATGTCCATGATATTTTCAATTGCTGAGAAACTCATGCACGCTGGCACCTCTTATTATTATTTTTATTGTTTACTCAAGTGCCAACATATTATGAAGCTGTATTTGATATTTGGAGGGGGATTTGTTTTGGTGGAACGGGCATCCTGGACACAAGATCCGTATGGTCTTTCTGTAACAGAGGTCAGGCAACTTTATCTACAAAATAATCACTTTGATCATGCTAGTTTGAAAAGGTTGTGTTAGACTTACAGAGGTTATAGAGAAGACCAACACCACTCTTATTTGATGTTGTCCTGTTATAGTATAGATATAAATACATGGATCTTTACACATGTAACCAAGGACCGTTGCAATGAACAAATCTATATTTTAGTGAAAATATTTCTTCCAAGTCAAATTCTGGCTGAGGAACGACGAATGTTAAATGTCTTTAAGTCCCACGGGCTGGCAAGGTCTTTCGTTCCTGTCCTGAAATGAACTAAATTCACATGTCATGCCCTGCAGAAGCCCTCCATTGCCCTACTAATCATGTGTGACTGCATTAGGAGCAGATTATTAGAGTCATTCCAGGTAAACACCTATTTCACCTCTCTGTGGAGATCAAAGAAACAAGCAGCAGCTATTCCAGGCACAGGGTTCCCCTTTGTTAATATCACTAAACGAGACCCGTGTAGCACTAACACAAAAATGAAAACACAAAACATACAACACAGCAAACAAGCATGCATACACAAGGACAAACACATGCAGATAAATATATATATATAGAGAGAGAGAGAGAGAGAGAGAGAGAGATAGAGAGAGAGAGAGAGAGAGAGAGAGACAGACAGACGTGCTGAAAGCAAAATAAAAGACAAATGTTATCAAGACACAGGAGTCAATAACACAAAGTAATCAGTAATATGTTTCAGGAGGAGGGTTTTTGGCATATCAGCAATAACAGAAGAATAGAAATTTTTTCATAGGAATAAATGCAATAATCATACGGAGAGTGGTCCAGAAGCACATAAATGTAAATCAGCAATAGCAAGTTTATCTGAAGCTGCAGTAAAGCAGAGCTGTGCCCCAGCCAGAGCCCTGGGGTGTGCATGTGTTAATTCACTACAGTGTGACTACAACCGTAACCACAACAAAGATGGAAAACAATCTGTTTTCGTGGAGAGAAGGGGAGTCAGGGGTCTTAGATTGCAGTGATAAGCGCAAGTAGTTCATGAAGGATTAGAATCCTAGAACTAGAGTTCCTTTAGAAAACAATATTGGAAAGATTTTCAGTATTGTTAAGACTTGCTTGAGAAAATACCTTCTAAGAAGACCTTTTTAGCAGCATCATGTTATTGCTATAAATGATTTACAACCAACACAAACAAAAAACAAAAACAAAGTTAAACTGTCTTGCATGTCTTGGGGTGCTGCACTTTTCCTACAAACAAGGATATCTTTCTACTTAACCAATTTCCAATGACAGAACAAAGATCATATCAAGAGTACAGAGCCCCAATTCAGATACAAAGCAGAGTTGTCAGCACTATGTGTGACCATGTGACCTGCTGCCTTCCAATCGTGGTGTAATACATAAAAGGCTTGGCGCTCCCAGCCCTCCTGGATTGAGTTTCACACAAATGACAGTAATCCAATCAAGAATAATAAGGTTCGGGAATACGGAACATCAAATCACAAGGCCACATGTAGCATTAGACAGCTTGCAATCATTTCTTAGAGCAGATAATGCTACAACTACTTTGATACAGCACACAGAGTCTACTAGATCAGCGACATCTACGTCTCACTCGAGATATCCACAGAAACCAAACTTGAAATCGTTACCTTTTTTAGCAACTTCCATTTCTTCTTCAGTCCAACGGGAGGTCTCCACGGTCTCTGCAGAAGCTGAAAGCACAACACAGCAAATCCCATCAAAAAGAAAGACCTGGATTTGCATTACGAGCACCACACTTAGTGATCCGTTTATGTGCAGGCTTCCTCTGTACAAGCCATATGAGGGGAAGGCAGACTGTGATGGTAGGAGGCAGTCACTACTGACTATGACGAGAGGGCTTGTGACAAGTTAGCGAACGAAGGGGAGATTAATGAGCAGTTCAGCATCACAATGAAAAATGAACTGAAAAAAACTATTCCATGCAGAATAGAAAAAAAAACTGCAGAATGAATGTAAAAGGACTAAAGCCACAGGCTAGAGGGATGAATGCCACAGCTTCATCAGGGGCCTAAAATAACAGCATTCATCAGAGTAACACTCCTGTGTTTACCGAAGCATCAAACAGAAATTCTCACTACAAGGTAAATTACCACCACGGTCATATAATCCATATACAGTACCACTTCCAAACAAGGTCTCACCACAAAAATAACTACCATTAAGGACTGATAATGCCCATTCAACGTAAAACTAAGCTATAAGAACTCCATATCGCTTGAAAGCACAAATGATAAGTTGGAATATGCAAAAACAGTAACACCAAATAAATGAAAACTGATAAACATGAAGAGCGGCTAAAGTTCTATAATAAGGAACAGTCTGCACAAAAAGCAATGGATCAGACAGGAGAAGTAGAAAGTAGCTTATGGTAATACAATAAACTGCTGGAAACAATAATGGACAACAAGACAAAAATGTTACTTGTCCCGTGCAAATAATAGTACAATAAAGAATGCTTTAAAGGCTGAGCAAAGGAACCTCATGGTTTGCAAACAGAAAATACAAGAACACACAGTACTGTAACTAAAGAAAAATGTATATACTGTAGATACAAAAAGTACAAAAAACATGCAACAGAATCTGATGGTGAGATAGATGTCATTAATAGTTATAGCAGTGAGACAACGCTACATAAAGACTGTAATTACTTGTTCACAATATTCTAAAAAAGGATTTCTAGCTCAATTTATTTTTTGTATAGACTAATTATTTTGAGAGATAGATATATATATATATATATATATATATATATATATATATATATATATAGGAATTGTAATGCAGCGGCACTCAAGCAGTCTGAATAAGTATATAAAATGCAGCTTTATTGGTCCAACAGCGTTTCAGGGTTTTACCCCGTTCTCACGCCGTTTTACCCCGAAACGCCGTTGGACCAATAAAGCTGCATTTTATATACTTATTCAGACAGCTTGAGTACCGCTGCATTACAATTCCTAATATTGGCCCACGCCGTTGGAGCTATGGATGGCACAGCAGCATTTATGATTTGAACCCACCACTGAGTGCCGGGTTATCGTTTGCTGATGTATATAAATTTTTATTGAACCTTACTAATACAAAATACACATAACAAGGACATGAATACACACAGCAAATGCCCCAGTAGTAATGGAAGTTCAGCGCACGCAGAATCACACGACTGGCTGAGGTGCCATTGATGTGTCACAGATTGCCACAAATGTAATATCCTTAACTTGTCACATCAGGCAAATCAGATAATCTGTATACAAAGGTTTGTGAAGGGTGTCAGGTTTATGGTCCTTTTTCTTGTTATTAATGTATGTTGGGTTAATATATGTTTGCATATTACTGCGACGCATTAACCTGAACCCTAAGACTATTATAATGGTTGCAAAGAGCCACAGTGATGCACAGCAGGGTATACAGCATTCAAAAAGTGGCATGCAAGGTTGCAATGACAGGGTTTGGTAGAAGGGTGGGAAGAACCCTGCTCCTGAGAGCTTGCAGCCAATTTCAGGAAACATATTGCTCTACACAATGAAAACATGGAGAATGTGTTCTAGGCAAGGTAAGTCAAGTTTCAAAACCAAACTGGAAATTCAGTGTTACCTCGATATTCCATTTAAAAGTAAATAGCTACCTGTCCACTCCATTACAGACAGGTGAATAGATAGGAACAGATATAGGTCAAAAAGCTTGGACTGCAAATATTTGACCTATGACCACACAAATGCTACACAGCAAGTATACAAATCTGTCACTCAAACAGTGTCTGGTTATAGAAGCCCCTCCCACCTAACAAGTTTAATGGACACCATTCATAAAGTACAAACATGTAAGTTATGTCATGTATGTCAACAGCTTAGTAATACAAAACACTTGATGTGTATGTGTATTTCCTTAATACACGTCTGTATAAGTTGCAAACTAAACTGGGCCAAGGATTTAGGAGCTAATTCAGGTTGGATCACAAATCGCGATCCCACCGGAATTCTTGCGATCGAGCTGCGGATGCATGCACAGCATAGTCATGCACATGCACCCGCACTTTCTGCGGGGGGCCGCAGAAAATGCAATTGCCTCTTCCTGTCAATCAGCAACTCTCCGTTTCAGGGCGGAGAAGGAGCGTTGCGGGGGCAAGAGCTGGCCAAAACGGGGGCGGAGCAGCGTGAACGGGGGCGTGATCGCGGCGGCTGTGTGACATCATACGCAGCCGCTGCGATCAGGAACATGGTGGCGTTCGCAAATTCTGCTTGTTGAAGGTGGGAGGCAGCGGTGGGCATGCTGGGCGGCCTTGCCCTGCGATGGGTGGCCCCCAGCATGCTAGAAAAAAGTTTGCAAATTCTGCTAATTAAGCAGTTAGTCCACTAGATTGCAGTACAGATAAGTGATATCCATACAGAAGTTATGGTGCATACACACTATGGAAAGTTTACTTACGATTTTGACTATATAGTCAAAATCATAAGAAAAATTAGCACATATCGCAAAATAGGCTAATTCAGTAAGGATTGCAAATTCTGCTAATTAGAATTTACAATCCTTCTGTTCGCATTCTGGGGGCCGCCCATCGTAGGGCAAGGCCACCCAACATGCTGACCGCCGCCTCCGTCCCCTTCAACAAGCAGAAATTAAGGATGCCTCCTGCCGGCGCCTACAGGAGGCCCGCCGCCATGTTTTTCGACTGTACTCACAGGTTAGGCTAATAAAATGAAACAAAATACAGTTGTCACTTGATTGCCAAATTTATTTTCACCTGGGTTTGTTTTAACAAGTAGCATATTAGATGCGGGAATAAAGCAGTCTCAAAAACCAAATGCATTTTAAATGTAGTGAAGTGTCAGTCTGCTGAGAAATGGCATGAATTCACTCTTCCTTACTTCTATATCAGATCTGGAACGATACTACCAAGGTCTAATGCTGTGCACAGCCCGACATTGACTATTCTCCGGCCCCGCCGATATAGCCAATGTTGGGCTGCCTGCACAATATATTATTCCTTGCGATGCATCGCAAGGACTATACACACGGCGCAATATGCACAATATTTTCTTACTATTTTGACTTTATAGTCAAAATTGTAAGAAAAGTCGCACCGTATGTACACACCTTAAGGACAAAACACACTTATAGGACTACAAATGTCCATCTTTTATATATATTACATTGCGTGTTTCTGACATCACACAGTGACACTCGTACAGAATGCGATCTCCTACATGATTTGTAATACTCATAATAGGATACATAACCCTACAGCCCAGAATACAAACTGTAGGTTACTCACTTTAGAAATTTTAGAAATGTTCTAACATTTTCGGATACTAAAGAACTGTACATTGTACTAAAAACAACAGAAAATGATGATAAGCATGAGCTGTCATGGGTAAGTGCTTGTTTCTGAATGTATGGGGAACACAAGCTATAGTCCCACATTTAACACATCAATGTCTATCTGGGTTCTCACAGTTTATCATATCAGGGTCCCCGGTATCTCTTCAGTCCTCTCACTATAGAGGTAGAGTCCCTGGCGAGACACTGCCCAACACTGAATTGCTCCAGAACGTCACTCACTGAACTGCAAAACTCTATAAGGGCCCAATGCCACAATCATTATACATCAAATAACTACTACCTTCTAAATGTTAGATGCCAATAGTACACAGAAATGTGTGCAGTAAGGGATGCGGTTATGTGACCGGTTACAATCACCCGATACCAACCTATGCAGTAACAGTGCAGGCAGGTGTGCAATCTGCAGTCTGACTCACAGGAAACAATTCACAGAATACAACTGCACAGTAAGAGATTCATTATTTTCCTATTTCAAATAAAATGGTGGTTTAAGAGTCCAATTGTTATGTTAAAACTGCAAGAACGTGAACTAAAAGCAAAAATAGCACAGCGGGTGTTTTTGTTTGTTGTCTTTGGGACAACCACTGAGAACTACTTTGTTTTATGCTCTTGCATTAATGCAGCTTTCTAAAAACAGCAAAAAGTTGAATTCTGCAACTGAAAATCATGATGCATGTTGGAGTTCTTGGCATTAGAAGCCCACCATCTCTGGACACTTTTGATAGCACGGGGTGTTACTGATCACAAGAAACTAAGGTGCCTTTGAGAGTGTACGGCACTAGGATAGGGGAAGTTGTACACATTGTGCCCTCCCCCATGCATCAAGTCTGGATGTGGATCATTGTGTCAACCATAACTAGTTGACAACTATTGGTCGACATGCTTTAGGTTGACACATGAAATAGGTTGACATGGACTAAAGTTAGACATGAAAAAGGTCGGCAAGTGTAAAGCTCAACCTGAGTTTTGGGGTTTACATTTTTTTGGTGTTGTTTACACCGTAAAATCTGTGGTACCCCAATTAGTGCACCGCGTCCCCTCGCATGGCAAGCATTTGGGCAAGGTGCCTTGCTCCGCTACCTCTGCGCTCAGCATAGGTTACTATTTTCCAATCGTAGTCCACGTGGATCAAAAAGTATAAAAAAAGTTCCACAAATGAAAGAAAAAGTGATAAACTCATGTAGACCTTTTCCAGAGTCGACCTTTTAGCCATGTTCACCTAATGTACGTCGACCAATAGTGGTCGACCTATTGACTGTAGAACTAACAGCAGCATACCATCAGGTCTACTAGTATTTCCGCAATGCAGTTTTATGTAGTCTGGTTATCACAGGAGGACTTTAGTAAGACAGTAATCACTATGATGTACTTCAATAGAGGGAGGGAACACTCCTCTTTCCCCGAGTTTAGTGAAGCCAGGATTGGAAATATATTCCCCAATCTCTGTACTACATAAAGGTGTCTGCAATTCAGGGGTGTTCAACATGATCACCACAGAATATCTTCGATGGAGAATCCTCCTCTTTTTTGAATGAACGTACCCCTTGAGCCTGTGGCCAGGATAGGAGATATGGAGCACTTTTATGGCTCTATTCCTTATTTCATGGCTTTTGTAAAGATCTGCAATGTTTATCCTGAATAGTCCGGTGCTTAATTACGCCACTGCAGATAAGAAATTATTATGCCATTAAGCCATGACGATGTCATTAAGCGTTCCTTGATCTTAGCTACATCTGTATGGAGGCTTTTTAAGTTAATCCAGGTACACACCAGGCAATATGATGCATAAGCGATATCGCCTAGTGTTTTCCGCTCTTTCCCGGGCGGCCGATTTAGTGCTTACACTGAACAATATCGCTAACAAGAGCGTTCAGTGACGCAACCCCGCTGCCGGCCCTAACATGCTGTTATACCTGCATGCACTGACAACATCGTTAAGGACCCGCGGGAGCGCGCCGATATAGTACGTACTGTACACACTGGGTAATATTATAAAACCCTAGCGCTCAAAAGGGTGAAAATTGGCAAAATCGTTTAAAATATTGCGTAGTGTGTATCCAGCTGTAACCACCAAATATGATCCCCTGCAGGGATTAAATGGGTCCCACTCATCCTTTGCAGTGAATAAGGTTAATCTTCACAATTTCCAACCCCTAATAATTTATAATATTCCTAATTATGGTAAAACACATCGTAGTTAGGAATAAAATTTATGCTGTCTATGTGCATAAAAAAAATAACCTTACATTATACAATGCAATGACAACAAGGACAAAACAACAAAGAACACCAACTACAGAACCATTAACAAAAAGAGTAAGAAGTTTGCTAAACCTTCAGCAAACAGCCTATTTGGTGAACTGAAGGCCACCTGATCTTGGCTAGCTCTCATGAGTGTAACAACCTGTTGCATTCCGATTTTATAGCAATGTAAACATTACAAATGTTGGCAACACTGACAAATGCAATGGACTGAAAGAAATGGGAAAAAACGATGATATATTTTTGGAGAAAAAAAGATCACTGGCTAGATTCACATTTTCAGGAACAGGTCCCATTTTAAACATATAAATGTCAGTGCAACGGTCATACTTCAAATCAGAGATATTGCAGCATTGTCTCCATACAGTTACAATACACATAAACCGATATCCATTTAAGCCCCTCAAAGGTCACATTATAAGATTTTAGTTGGAAATCTATTACCGAGGACAACTTGAGAAGTGTATGAATGAACACTAACCTTGATTTAAAGCTACAATAGCATCTAAGAATCTTTTTTAAGCCTAAGGTGCCCACGCATTCCCCCACTGCAGTAGCAGGTTCTGTGACAGATGAACAAAGTACCTCACCTTCCATACCCTTCCCTCTCTCCTGTTTTTCCCCCATGGCTGTGAGAGAAATTGAAATGCACCAGGAAAAAACGTGGCTGCACGGAGCAACCTCCCAATGACCCAGGCATGGAGATAATTATAAGGCTATATTCAATTTAAACCCTTACATTCTAGCTCTTCTCGCTAAATTGTTGTCTATGTTTTCAGATCTTGATAACCGGATGAATTAGATGAAAGGTGTACAATGCAATATACTAAATATATCCTCATGTAAATAGTGAATACAACCCATAAGCACCACGTCCATTGACAAGTCTTTGTCGATATAAGAGGACAAATACTTTTGATAACAGTATAAATATTCCTGTAGTGACCTTACAATGGAACAAGATGAAAACTTAGTCCAATGGTTCCCAAATGTGGTCCTCAAGGCACCCAAATAGTCCAGGTTTTAGGGATATCTCTGCTTGTGCACAGATGGTATAATCAAACTGACTTAGGTACTAATTGTCACCTGTGCCTAAGCATGGATATCCTTAAAATGCGGACTGTTGGGGAGCCTTATCGACTGCGTGTGGATGCCACTGACTAAGAACAAAGAGAAAGAATCTCATATGACATATGGAAATCTGGAAAAAAAAGAAGAAAAAAAAGTGTCCGAGGCAGGGGCGTAGCCAGAACTTTGTGGGCCCCGTCTCAACATTTTGAAGTGACCCAATGCTTCTAGAGAGACACTTCTCTGCAGCAGTTGTTAATGTTATTCGCTATAATAGTGTCCTAGTTCCTTTTCTGAACCATAGTAGAGCCTTATTTAATGTAATGCCCCATAGTAGTGCCCTAGTTTCTTTTATGAATCTTAGTAGTGCTTAAGTTCACCCTATGTCACATTTCAGAGCTGCCGGTACACATTATGCCGCACAGTACCCCCAATTCACATCATAATATATAGTGCTCCCCGTTCATATTGTGCCTCATTACAGTGCCCTGGTTCATAGTGTATAACATTATAATGCCCTCGAGTTCATTTTATACCACACTACAATGAGCAGGTCCAGGGGCATACCTAGATATATTGCAGACCCCATGGAAAAAGTCTGAAAGGACCCCTATGTACCACCCAATGGTGAAAAATGTATATAAACACATGTAACTGTGACAGGGAAGGTGGCCCCTCACAGCTCTTGGCCCCATAGCAGCTGCACTCCTTGCAGCTATGGTAGCTATGCCCTGTATATAACACATGTAACTGTGACAGGGAAGGTGGCCCCTCACAGCTCTTGGCCCCATAGCAGCTGCACTCCCTGCAGCTATGGTAGCTACACCCTGTATACAACACATGTAACTGTGACAGGGAAGAAAGCTCCTCTCAGTTCTGGACCCATAGCAGCTGCACTTCCTGCACCTATGGTATCTATGCCTTGTATATAACACATGTAACTGTGACAGGGAAGGTGGCCCCTCTCAGCTCTAGCCCCATAGCAGCTGCACTGCCTGCACGTATGGTAGCTATGCCCTGTATATAACACATAGAACTGTAAACTAACTCCCTGCACCTCTGGTAGCTACGCCACTGGTCCGAAGCATCACTCAGCATCATAGTAAAATAAGAGGGAAGAGAGATTTGCCCACTTTACTAAAAAGGCCTTGGTGCAGTTTAAATTAAATTATTTAATAAATAATGACTTCAAATTGGTGCTTATGTCAGATACACAGACATTATTCCCTATTCCTACAGTCACTGCTAACACCACAAAAAGGAGAATGCCAGGGGCAAAGTAATTTTAACAATAAATCGCAAAATATGCAGGGGAATGTTTAAAACCAATTGCCTGGCTTGGTTGCATCAGATGTGACCAGTCAGAAATTGCCGGCCCCTTTAACCCTCCGCCCAGTGTGTTCCAATCACCGCTGATCGCAAAGAGGAGCAGCTGTGGGTAATCCAGTGATGGCCCCAGTGTTACTACTAGCTGCTGCAGAGAGGAGCAACCCCAGGTATATCCATCTTGCCCCCAATGTATACTCAGCGACTGCAGTCACTGGGGGGAACATACAGATAGCACATGACTATCCCGTATAGATCAAGAATATCGATACAAGACCACCAATTATGAATGGCCAATTTCTATGTTCTAAATCGTTTAAAAGTGTTTAACAGTTGTCAGGTGTTTTGGGGTTTGTTTGCCATTTTTTATTTTTTATGGTGCCATCGATGGTACAAAATTAACGCTGCCCCATCGTAGGGGCCCTGACACTGAGAAAACAAAGGACAAAGTTATTGATTGCTATCTATCTATGGTTATTATAACCCACTGATGGTACAGCAATCGATGGCCATTACCAGTTTAAAGTTTAAGTTCATGCACAGTGGCCCTCATTCAGATATGGACAGAGTACTTACAGAACTATCAGCACTTTGATGCATGAGCCGGACCCGTACTGTGCATGTGCAGTACAGGTCTGCGATGTTGGTCGCACTATGGCATCAAACTGTCAGTTATAGAAAGTCTGATGATGATTGGGGGTGAGGAGAGGCCTCCATTTCTCCAAACGGAGGCATGTCGCCACCATTGCAGGGGAGGGTTGAAGCTAGGATCTCCATCAGAGGACGAAGATTTCCTGGCCTCCAGGTAAGACTTGCGGCGGCCGGCTTGCGAGACCTCATGGGGCACGCAGCCCTCCAACAGCTGTCTGAGATGATCAGATACTGCATCCTTCGACGCAGTCTGGATCAGTAATGGAGGTGCGATGTCTCCTGCTGCATTACCTAATTAGTGCTATGGCTGCTACTTCTATTGCTGTAAGCAGCAGCGATAGTCCCTCCAACCACATCTGAATGAGGGCCAGGAAGTTTTAAATAGATGTTCTTAACCTAATTCAATCATGGCTAGCTTAGATAGATCCAGATGCAAGGCCACTTGAGGCTATTGTACAGATCACATGGTGGTGTTATGTGCTTTGATGATAATGGTACACACAGACCTACAGCAGAATCTGCTGACCACACTTACAGATACGCCCGCAACTCATCCAGCAGATTCAATTGCATCTTTATGGGGTACTATCCTACAAGCTACAAAACTGGACTAATTTTGCATCACCACCAACAATACAATCACATTTGTGGGTAAGCACTGTTTCTGCAGATGGGGCTTCCTTCAGTACTGCAATGAGTTCAATGAACAGTACAGTCACATTAAATAGCATGTAAGAGGCTTGGACAGATTACATAGGTCTTCTCAGGAGTCCCTTGCAATGGTGTCACATGCTGATCTATTGCAATGCACAGATCACAGATGTTTGGCTAGAACTTCATAAGTGTTTGCTAAAGATAAAATTAGGGAAATCTGAAAGTTCACCTTCAATGCTTCATACTTAAATAGGATAATTAAGACAGCAAAACATGGTGTAATGAATCTTTGTCCTTGCTTAAAACATTTTTGGACATGGTTATTTAAAAGTTATTTATTTATACCATAACATGTATAGCTTATATTTAGAACTGTTTTATGTTGTGCTGTCCATGGTCACTGACCGCTGAAAAATGCAAGGCAGCGGTAGAAACATTTGATCACAAGGTTACTCACTTTGCTCCTGTGAAGACGCTGCAGGCAGCGGAGACTCCTCCGTCGGGGCAGACACAGGCGCTGGTGGAGCAGGAGGAGTAGCAGGTGATGATGTAGAAGCATTTGCAGCAGCAGCCTCATTTGCCATTGACCTAGTAATTCGGCCTTTCCGCCGACCTTGGCTGTTTGCAGTTTTACGTCCCTTCGGAGTGGACTGTTCCCTTTCTTCCATGTCTTCTGCTACAATTTCAATTTTGTCTTTGGTGTTCTCTCTAAATATTTATATACAGAGGCACAGGCTAATTAACTCACCACAATTTGCCTATTTATAAACTGTTCTTAAAGCAAAACTCCAACCAAAACTAAAATGTAGTTCTGCACGGTTTACCAGGGTGAGAAAAATAATTTTTTACTCACCGGTAAATCTATTTCTCGTAGTCCGTAGTGGATGCTGGGGACTCCGTAAGGACCATGGGGAATAGACGGGCTCCGCAGGAGACTGGGCACTCCAAGAAAGAATTAGGACTACTGGTGTGCACTGGCTCCTCCCTCTATGCCCCTCCTCCAGACCTCAGTTAAGGAAACTATGCCCGGACGAGCTGACATTACAAGGAAAGGATTTTGGAATCCAGGGTAAGACTCATACCAGCCACACCAATCACACCGTATAACTTGTGATACACTTATCCAGTCGACAGTATGAACAACAACAGAGCATCAGATAACCTGATGCAACATAACATAACCCTTATTTAAGCAATAACTATATACAAGTATTGCAGAAGAAGTCCGCACTTGGGACGGGCGCCCAGCATCCACTACGGACTACGAGAAATAGATTTACCGGTGAGTAGAATCTTATTTTCTCTAACGTCCTAGTGGATGCTGGGGACTCCGTAAGGACCATGGGGATTATACCAAAGCTCCCAAACGGGCGGGAGAGTGCGGATGACTCTGCAGCACCGAATGAGCAAACACAAGGTCCTCCTCAGCCAGGGTATCAAACTTGTAGAATTTTGCCAACGTGTTTGAACCCGACCAAGTAGATGCTCGGCAAAGCCGTAATGCCGAGACCCCTCGGGCAGCCTCCCAAGAAGAGCCCACCTTCCTTGTGGAATGGGCTTTTACTGATTTTGGATGCGGCAATCCAGCCGCAGAATGAGCCTGCTGAATCGTGTTACAGATCCAGCGCGCAATAGTTTGCTTTGAAGCAGGAGCACCCAGCTTGTTTGATGCATACATGATAAACAACGACTCAGTTTTCCTGACTCCAGCCGTTCTGGCTACATAAATCTTCAAAGCCCTGACTACATCTAGTAACTTGGAATCCTCCAAGTCACGAGTAGCCGCAGGTACCACAATAGGTTGGTTCAAATGAAAAGATGACACCACTTTCGGCAGAAATTGCGGACGAGTCCGTAATTCTGCTCTATCCATATGGAAAACCAGATAGGGGCTTTTACCTGACAAAGCCGCCAATTCTGACACCCGCCTAGCCGAAGCTGAGGCCAATAGCATGACCACTTTCCACGTGAGATACTTTAGCTCCACGGTCTTAAGTGGCTCAAACCAGTGAGATTTCAGGAAACTCAACACCACGTTAAGATTCCAAGGTGCACAAAAGGGGGCTGAATATGCAGCACTCCCTTTACAAACGTCAACCTCAGGAAGTGAAGCCAGTTCCTTTTGAAAGAAAATGGATAGGGCCGAAATCTGGACCTTTATGGACCCTAATTTTAAGCCCATAGTCACTCCTGATGTAGGAAGTGCAGGAACCAGCCCAGCTGGAATCCCTCTGTAGGGGCCTTCCTGGCCTCACACCAAGCAACATATTTTCGCCATATACGGTGATAATGTTTTGCTGTCACGTCCTTCCTAGCCTTTATCAGCGTAGGAATAACTTCATCCGGAATGCCTTTTTCCGCTAGGATCCTGCGTTCAACCGCCATGCCGTCAAACGCAGCCGCGGTAAGTCTTGGAACAGACAGGGCCCCTGTTGCAACAGATCCTGTCTGAGAGGCAGAGGCCATGGGTCCTCTGTGAGCATTTCTTGCAGTTCCGGGTACCAAGTCCTTCTTGGCCAATCCGGAACAATGAGTATTGTTCTCACTCCTCTTTTTCTTACGATTCTCAGCACCTTGGGTATGAGAGGAAGAGGAGGAAACACATAGACCGACTGGAACACCCACAGTGTTACTAGTGCTTCCACAGCTATCGCCTGAGGGTCTCTTGACCTGGTGCAATACCTTTGTAGCGTTTTGCTGAGACGGGATGCCATCATGTCCACCTGTGGCAGTTCCCATCGATTTGTAATCTGTGTGAAGACTTCTTGATGAAGTCCCCACTCTCCCGGGTGGAGGTTGTGCCTGCTGAGGAAGTCTGCTTCCCAGTTGTCAACTCCCGGAATGAACACTGCTGACAGTGCTTTTACGTGATTCTCCGCCCCGCGAAGCATTCTGGTGGCTTCCGCCATCGCCACCCTGCTCCTTGTGCCGCCTTGGCGGTTTACATGAGCCACTGCGGTGATGTTGTCTGCCTGAACAGCACCGGTTGGTCGCGAAGCAGAGGCTCCGCTTGACTTAGGGCGTTGTATATGGCCCTTAGTTCCAGGATATTGATGTGCAGACAAGCCTCCTGACTTGACCACAGACCCTGGAAATTTCTTCCCTGTGTGACTGCCCCCCACCCTCGGATTCTTGCATCCGTGGTCACCAGGACCCAGTCCTGAATGCCGAACCTGCGACCCTAGATAAGGTGAGCACTCTGCAGCCACCACAGAAGATAGGGTGATCAGCCGCTGCATCTGAAGATGCGATCCGGACCACCTGTCCAACAGATCCCACTGACAGGTCCTCGCATGGAACCTGCCGAAGGGAATGGCTTCGTATGACGCCACCATCTTTCCCAGGACTCGCGTGCATTGATGCACCGACACCTGTTTTGGTTTTAAGAGGCCTCTGACCAGAGTCACTAACTCCTGAGCCTTCTCCGCCGGGAGAAAAACCTTCTTCTGGTCTGTGTCCAGAATCATGCCCAAGAAGGACAGACGCGTCGTAGGAATCTGCTGCGACTTTGGAATATTCAGAACCCAGCCGTGCTGTTGCAACACCTTCCGAGAGTGTGCTACGCTGATCAGCAACTGCTCTCTGGACCTCGCCTTTATGAGGAGATCGTCCAAGTATGGGATAATTGTAACTCCTTGCTTTCGCAGAAGCATCATCATTTCTGCCATTACCTTGGTAAATATTCTCGGTGCCGTGGACAGACCAAACGGCAACGTCTGGAATGGGTAATGACAATCCTGTACCACAAATCTGAGGTACGCCTGATGAGGTGGATAAATGGGGACATGAAGGTATGCATCCTATATGTCCCGAGACACCATATAATCCCCCCCTTCCAGGCTTGCGATGACCGCTCTGAGCGATTCCATCTTGAACTTAAACCTTTTCAGGTATATGTTCAGGAATTTTAAATTCAATATGGGTCTGACCGAACCGTCCGGTTTCGGTACTACAAACATGGTCGAATAATTAACCCTTTCCCTGTTGAAGGAGGGGAACCTTGACCACCACCTGCTTAAGATACAATTTGTGAATTGCAGTTAACATTGTTTCCCTCTCGTGGGGGGAAGCCGGCAGGGCCGTCGGTGAGGGGGCATCTTCTCAAAGTCCAGTTTGCATCCCTGAGACACAATATCTATTGCCCAGGGACCTAACAGGGAGCGAACCCACTTGTGGCTGAACTTACGCAGGCGTGCCCCCACCGGGCCTAGCTCCGCCTGTGGAGCCCCAGCGACATGCGGTGGATTTTTGTAGAGGCCGGGGAGGACTTCTGTTCCTGGGACCTAGCTGTATTGTGCAGCTTCTTTTCTCTGCCCCCGCCTCTGGCAAGAAAGGACGCACCTCGGACTTTCTTGTTTCTTTGTTCTAAAGGCTGCATTTGATAATGTCGCGCTTTCCTAGGCTGTGCAGGAATATAAGGCAAAACAACAGAATTACCAGCTACAGCTGTAGAGACCAGGTCCGAGAACCCTTGTCCACACAATCCTCAGCCTTCCCTATGTCTCTTAAGTCGGCATCATCTGTCCATTGCATATTCTACAGGACACGTCAAGCAGAAATCGACATAGCTTTGTCTCTAGGACCCAGTATACTCATGTCTCTTTGGGCATGTTATAAATATATATATATATATATATATATATATATAAATCTCTTAATACAGCATCTTTAATATATATATATATCTCTATATATACATATATCTATATATATCTACATACTAGGGTCTCAATCTCTGCTGATAAGGTACCTGTCCACTCTGCCCCAGCGCTATAAACCCATGCCGACACAATCGCCGGTCTGAGTAGTGTGCCAGAATGTGCACGCTATCTGCAGGATCCCTGAGAATAGCTGTTACGACAGGTTACCTTTTGGGCAAACGTGATACCCTAGGGGAAGATTCCCATCGTATCATGGCCCTAGTGGGGAAAGGATACTGCCTGAGAATTCTTTGTGTGAAACTGCAGTCTCTTGTCTGGAGATTCCCACTCTTTTTCCTCATGAGAGGAGGGAAATTTACCTCAGCTTTCTTCCCCTTAAACATGTGTACCCTTGTGTCAGGGACAGATGAGTCATCAGTGATATGCAAATCATCTTTTATTACAATAATCATATATTGAATACTTTTCTGCCATTTTGGCTGTAACTTTGCATTGTCGTAGTCGACATTGGAGTCAATCTCCGTGTCGGCATCAGTGTTTATTATTTTGGATAGTGAGCATTGAGAGACACTGAAGGTCTCTGCGACAGAGGGACAGACATGGGTAGATTTCCTGTCTGTTCTCTAATCTTTTGTGCAATTAATTCACCTCAGTACTTAATTACACATATCCAACAGGTGTCGGCGTTGTCGACGGAGACACCCTCACACACATATTTGCTCTATCTCCTCCTTAGGGGAGCCTTTTACCTCAGACATGTCGACACACACGTACCGACACACCACACACACAGGGGATGCTCTATTTGAAGACAGCTTCCCCACAAGGCCCTTTGGAGAGACAGAGAGAGAGTATGCCAGCACACACCCCAGCGCTATATGACCCAGGAATCACACAGTAACGTAGTGTTAACCCAGTAGCTGCTGTATATATTGTTTTTACGCCAAATTTATGTGCCCCCCTCTCTTTTCACCCTCTTCTATCGTGCTTCTGCAGGGGAGATCCTGGGGAGCTTCCTCTCAGCGGAGCTGTGGCGAGAAAATGGCGCTGGTGAGTGCTGAGGAAGAAGCCCCGCCCCCTCAGCGGCGGGCTTCTGTCCCGCGATTTTGTGTAAAAATAATGGCGGGGGCTCATGCATATATACAGTGCCCAGCTGTATATATGCTCTATTTTGCCAGGAGGTACTCAATTGCTGCCCAGGGCGCCCCCCCCCCCCCCTGCGCCCTGCACCCTACAGTGACCGGAGTGTGTGGGTGTAATGTGGGAACAATGGCGCACAGCTGCAGTGCTGTGCGCTACCTCATATGAAGACAGGAGTCTTATGCCGCCGATTTTGAAGTCTTCTTGCTTCACCCTCCGGCTTCTGTCTTCTGGCTCTGCGAGGGGGACGGCGGCGCGGCTCCGGGAACGGACGACCAAGGTTAGGTTCCTGTGTTCGATCCCTCTGGAGCTAATGGTGTCCAGTAGCCTAAGAAGCGCAACCTAGCCGCAGTTAGTAGGTTTGCTTCTCTCCCCTCAGTCCCACTTAGCAGAGAGTCTGTTGCCAGCAGAAGCTCTCTGAAAATAAAAAACCTAACTAAAATACTTTCTTATTAGCAAGCTCAGGAGAGCTCACTAAAATGCACCCAGCTCCGTCCGGGCACAGATTCAAACTGAGGTCTGGAGGAGGGGCATAGAGGGAGGAGCCAGTGCACACCAGTAGTCCTAATTCTTTCTTGGAGTTCCCAGTCTCCTGCGGAGCCCGTCTATTCCCCATGGTCCTTATGGAGTCCCCAGCATCCACTAGGACGTTAGAGAAATATAGTATAACATTTTATTCACCTCTTGGCCAATCTGGCAGGCCTTTTATCAAGTTTACAGTGTTCACAACTGATTCCCATTCCCTATTAACTGCACAGTCACATGAATGTGCAGCACATGGAGGAGGGGTACTGAGAACACAGCTGCCTGTTTAAATTAGGCTAGAGGTTTCAGTACAAGACACTGAAGCCTTCAGGAAGAACCATTATTCCAGAACACGGCATGGGAAGTAAAAAGGTTTCTTATGTTAGTAATCTCCACAAAAATAATCTATGGGTTGTACCAAGAACATAGCTTGCCATATCTTTTAGGTAAGGGACGATGAGGCAATTAAAAAATAAATTAAATCATGGGCATTTACCATATATTGTAATTTTTTAATCATGCATACACACTAGTAAAGCACCTTCTATGCTGTGATCTGGGTGTTTGTCACATACAGAAGGTATGAAAATAGTTAGTACCTTTTAAGCATTGATCAAGAGTCTTCCCAAAAACAGACATTTTTATGAGATTGCTAATTTAAACCACTGACTATATCCCAGATTCAGCAACAGAGGAAACATTTCATGCAGCAGAGAGGATGTAATAATAAAACATAATTGACCTGTACAAGACAATTGTGTTAAATGACGTACACAGATGGCTTATGAGAAATGACAGTGACGTTCCTCACGTCTGCATGGCTACAAAAATAAGTGTTACATAAAACTAACTCAAAGAGCCTGGCACATGTTTCGTTAAAACCTGAATTACATGTAAACTCTTCCAATAATAATCAATGACTGCTTACCTAAACTCCTCCTTATCCTCTTTTTCCTCCTCTTCCCTGCGCTCTTCTTCCTTTTTCTCATTTTTTTCGGTTTTCTCCTCCTCTACTTTTTCAATTTCCTTTTCTTCCTGAGAAGGGCGTGCAATCTGTTGCTTTAGATAAAATATCACATGTAACACATGGCAGCTTGTAAACACAGGCTGATATCACACAAATGAGGAACAGGCGTACATAGAAATGTAGCTCTCCCAGCCTGCCACTCACCCGTTTTACATAATCCTTCTAAAAAATAAAAAAAACAATTCACAAACGATAATAGTTGTCAGATTCAATTAAAACATGTCTCAATTATGCAGCTGAAGCCCTGTGAACACTTTTGTATGGCATTCATTGTCTTTAGTCCACCAAGGATTAACCCGAACCATTACACAATAACAATTTGAAAGAGCTTGTGGATAAACACAGAAAACAGATCCCCACTGAATCCGGTGACAGACCAGCAGCTGAGCATATAAAACAGGATTGCCATGCTGTTTGTGATTGTGGAATGAACTCTTATTTCACAATGAAACAGACCTCATTTACAAAGCGCACAGTATGCTCACTCCCATACGCTTTCGTTTTGTCTTACTGCTAACCCATGGCCCAAATAATGCATTTCAAGGTGCTTGCCTGCTCTTAGCTGTCTAGTTACCCTTCAACAAACAAGAAAGGTGCTGAGCTTTGCAGCGAGATGGCAAAAATCTCTACAAGCGTACTGTGCAAAACTATAAATGTATCGTCAGATGCGGCGTTTCACTGGGGCAGTACACCTGTCAAATGGTAACACAGGTGTCCTAAGGCGAGCCCAGGGAGGACAGAAACATCCTGTGAAGCAGAAGGGTCCTTAAATCAGAGATAAACACTATTAAAGACAGACGCTGCATCTTTGCCAAATTATGCTAATGCCTCAGGAAGAGTCTTGAAAAACATGCCCAATACAAGCTTCTCCGATAGGCTTCTGAGTCCAAAGATGCAGCATCGGATCTGCAATGTGTAGCCATCGGCCATCTGGGCAAGCTGACTCAGAATTGCCGACTGAACTCAACTGCTAAGGCCAGTATATCTGAGCCGGAAGACATAGAAACTGGTCCTCGCGATGCCCAAAAATGGGTCAGACAACCCCATTTTCTAAAACAGACACCTTTTACATCCCCAGATAGAAACAGCCTGCTGCTAGCACTGCAGCACGTGCACTGTTGTTCCGGAGCATGTGCAGTCCCTCCCACCATCAGACAACTACTGGAAAAATCTTAGATATGTTGATCTCTGAATCAATCCCAAAATTATTATTAACAGTTTAATATATTGCAGCATATTCTGTTGCGCTTTACCAAACTTATACTGCTTTAGACCCATCATTCTCAATAAAGTAACTTCCAGCGTAAATCCTAAGATATATTTTAGCCTAATTTGCAAGAGTGAGGGGACATAGTAAGCAGCTCCATCACATAGCACTGATGTGTGAGTAAGGCGATTGGGCAAGATGCACCTAGACAAAATTTACCACTAAAAAATACAAAACCCAATCTTGACCAGCTCTGTGCTCATGCCAAAACTAAGTCCTTTTGTGGACTGAAAATGGCCCTGTTCCGTTCCTCATGGTAATTAACTAAACACCGTCATTTTTATTTATTTTTTTATTTATAGGCACGTAGCAAGGGACATTCTCACTGGCCACAGCTCCTCCTAGCAGCCAGAGCAAACTGTTGTGACGCTAATGGCCACACCGTGCCATTATTTTGTGCTTTATAAACAACCCCCACTTCTACATCTGTAGTTTTTATAGCTACCAGCAGATGGTAGTAGGCTATCACTGCTGAAGATAATGATTTGTTCCTTTTTAATTGCATCCTATAAGCATAATATTAGTGCTGACCTGGATGCTATATATGCGAACTATGCAATGTACTAAAGCAGCTTACGTCAGTAACCAACTGAAGTACAGCATCACCTGCTTTCACAGACCAATCTGACAGCTGTTGAGTCTATGCAATCGTGCTGGGCACAACATAACACTCACTTTATTCTTAGCTTGTGTGTCCGCTTGGTTACAAAACACATTCAATGCTGTTCTATTCTAAAGCCTGGCTGCAAAACATCCCCTTCCCTTCCCTTCCCCCTGGCTGCACGCACCTGCACATTCATCTGTTCATGCGCAATCTTCCGTGCCACCTTTGCAGTAGGTTGAGATTTGGCCTTGGCGGAATCTCATCAGGATAACATGCATGATGGGGTACAACAGCAGAGACATCACTATCCCCTGCACAAAAGTTGGCTGACCCGACAGCATGTTTATTCCAGGAAATTGTGTCATCCTGCCACTTAAGCTGCCTACAGAGGAGTTGACCATCTCACATGCAAGCTATTAATCTCGCAAGGGTTACTCAAGGTAATCCCCTCTGTGCTCAGCTTGACTGGCTGCAACAGCAGCAGAGCAAGTTTCTTTTTTGTCAGATCACAGGGGCTGAACCACCTGCTGTAGAAAATAAACAGGATAACTTTACACAGTCCTGTACAGGTCTATGCAGCCAGCCACTATGGCAGTGGAAGTTTACTTTGAATCTATTCCAGACCATCCTTTTGTACAGCTGAACAATTCATTGCAGACATTCTTTCACTATAACTCTATTGCCTGCTGAATGTCTTCACAGGAGATTTCTAACTACAGGTTTTCCCAGTTAGCAATTAAATTAAATTAAACCCCAGAGGCGAATTTGCACTTGTACCTTTGTCCAGATTAGGAAATACTTGGCTCAAGCCCAACGAAGCCACACAGCAGATAGAAAGGTCTGAACAAATTGTCAAAGTTAATTAATTTGTCTGAGAAGCCAATTAAAACATAAGGAAGGTAAAAAACGACATCTATATTACAGTATATCATACCCTCCAACATGACCCGCCCCACTAGGTACAAAATGCTCTGTTTCTGGACTTCCCTGTTAATTTATTATTGCCATCACCTGTGAAGAAACAGCTTTCCTATCATTCAACTAGTTTAACACAGGTGATGGAAATCATAAATTAAGAGGGAAGTCCAGAAACAGAGCATTTTGTACCTAGTGGGGCGGGTCATGTTGGAGGGTCTGGTATATGAACCATCAAAAGTTTTGCCTAGGCTGTCGCATTTAAGGTACCTTCTATACCTTAAAGTAAAATTGAATGCACAAAGCAAATTGAGATAATTCTACACACTAGAACTCTCAATCCTGGCATACATGTCTTTTACACGCTGTAAATTCAATAGGCAACAAGAAGCAGAAGATGCAACCTGACTTCAAACAACTTTTTTTTTTTTAATAAAGCTGCAGGTTTTAAGACAGCGAAACGTGTCAAGTGGCCTTCCTTACTATAACACTGCGCCCCCAACAGCTGTCGACCAATTGTGGATATATTTGAATCCAACCTTGCTTTGGTCAACAACTTGGAGCACCAGCATTCCTGTACCACGCAACGGGATGCGTTGCCAAATCTTCGCAAAGAGACCACGGATTATTCCGATTGGACTGGTAATTAAACCTTAAAAGCTGGACTTAGACTAGACTATGAATATGGCAGTAGCCCAGTAAAACAAGGACATACAGATGTGTGCTCCCTCATCAATGCTGCAATCACGTTAAGCAGCACTTCTCGTTGCGCCTAGTAGAGTACTTTTACTAACGCGGTGTCATTTCATCAATTTCCCCCCCGAAAATATGTCTTATTCACGTCACTAGGTGAATAACACACACAAGCAGACTACACTGATTAAAATGTTATCCAGCACGTGTATATTCTGGGTGCAACTGCAGCTGTATCTGCATACGAATTGCTACATTGCCATGTTTTACACCAGGCCTGGCTAACCTGTGGCTCTCCAGCTGTTATGAAACTACAAGTCCCAGCATGCAATGTCACGGTTTTGATATTAGTGAATGCTAAAATGGTGGCAGGGCATGCTGGGATGTGTAGTTTCACAACAGCTGGAGAGCCACAGGTTGGCCATGCCTATTTAACACTGTGCCGCAACTCATAACATACGGGCGCTAGATGAGGAAGGATGCATCTGTATACAAAGTGGACCTTTCTGTTCAACATGGAAGTAGCTACTATCAATGTTACATTTCAAGACTGATTATTAATGCTTTAAGTTGTAACGGTTTTTTTATTTTTTATTTTTGCAAATTTATTAAAAATAAAAAAAAACGAAGAAATCACATGTACATCAGTATTCACAGCCTTTGCCATGAAGCTCAAAATTGAGCTGAGGAGCATGCTGTGGGGATGTTTATCAGTGGCAGGAACTGGGAGACTAGTTAGGACAGAGGGAAAGATGAATGTACAAGAGACATTCTGGATGAAAACCTGAACCAGAGGCGCTCTTGACATCAGACTGGGGCGACGGTTCATCTTTCAGCAGGACAACGACCATAAGCACACAGCCAAGATATCAAAGGAGTGGCTTCAGGACAACTCTTTGAATGTCCTTGAGTGGCCAAGCCAGAGCCCAGACTTGAATCTGATTGAACATCTCTAGAGAGATCTGAAAATGTCTGTGCACCGACGCTTCCCATCCAACCTGATGGAGCTTGAGAGGTGCTGCAAAGAGGAATGGGCGAAACTGCCCAAACATAGGTGTGCCAAGCTTGTGGCATCATATTCAAAAAGACTTGAGGCTGTAATTGCTGCCAAAGGTGCATCAACAAAGTATTGAGAAAAGGCTGTGAATACTTATGTACATGTGATTTCTTAGTTTTTAATTTTTAATAAATTTGTGAAAATCTCAAGGAAATTTTTTTTCACATTGTCATTATGGGGTATTGTGTATAGAATTGTGAGGGAAAAAATTAATTTATTCCAGTTTGGAATAAGGCTGTAATATAAAATATGGAAAAAGTGCTGTTAATACTTTCCGGATACGCTGTGTATCTGCAGATATATATCTACAGACGGACCGGGCAGCGTGTTGTGAATACACACTGCCCGATCTGTCAGTACTGATGACACGAACTGGACGGGCATTTACATGCGCCCGCCTAGTTATGATGTCAATCACCGCCGGCGTCTGCAGCAAGTGTACGGGAGGTCAGCTGACCGCCCATACACACAGCACCATGTGCCAATATATCGTTAGATATATTGGCCATCGGCTGTGTTGCAGGGCCAAAGTGATATGTCTGTGATTGACGGCGCTCACAGACATATCACTCGTACACACTGGCCGACGGACCTACAATATATCAGCCATTCTATTCTATACAGTGGCAACGCAATGTTATCTTTAGCGTGAACAGAATATATTTTAACATTACTGTACTTGTTTTCAGAGACGTTTAAAAACAAGATGCAAAGACTGAAATCATAAATACTTTAAATTAAAAGAATGCAGAATGCTATTTATTCTAAAACAAGTAGAACGTCTATAATAAAACATACGTATAAAATATATATATATATATATATATATATATATATATATATACACACACACACATATATATATATAATATAAATAAATAAAAAATAAAAAATAAATATATATATATATATATATACACACACACACACATATATACACACACACATATATATATATATAATATAAATATATATATATATATATATATATATATATACACACACACACATATACACACACACAAATACCTGGTTTCGTCCTCTTCGCTTGCCGTAATTTCTTCTTACAAGAGCTTTAAAGTTTTCATTTTTCTTAGTTAAATAATAGTATAACACACAATCTGCGACATTCTATATAAAACATAACAAAAAAAAAGGACCACTTTGAGCTGAAATTGTCAGAACTATACTTAATTTGAAAACAGGATTTATGAATTACACATTCTGTAAATGCTTACGGCTAATTTTTATGTTTTTAATACACAATATGTTGCAGGGCTTGGGAGGCAACGCCACTATTCTAAAGGGACCCTCAGGATCCCTGACAATGAAAAAACGTACTTATTGAACATTGCAGTTAACTTAGAGATGCAACCAAAATAGTGCCAAGCTATGACTGCACAGGTTAGTAATTTGGTTACTTGGATATGTAGCAACCAGAAGGGCAGGGCATAATACTGGGCATGCAGGCTGCATTATAACATGGAGCAGCAGGGCTGTCATTTACTGCAATACTGGTCACTTGGTCATTAGAATATGTTGTGGGTACAATAAGTCATTAGTAGAAGTGCAGTGTAGGAGTGCGAGGTGAGGATGGTTCAGATTTTCCTACTGGCAGCTGCGCTTCCCACACTAATAGTAACAATGACGACTATTTTTCTTCCCATTGATGGAGACATGAGTACCAGTCTGGTAGGGTGTGTATCGCGTTACCGGTGACCGGGATCCGGGCGGTCAGCATCCTGACGCAGAATGCCGGGGGGGGGGGGGGGGGAGAAAGATTGGGGGAGCGGTCGGGAATAGTCCCTGCTGTCGGGATTGTGAGGGGGCGGGATGTAGGGGGAGGTATTGTGACCAGCGGTCGCATAACTACATCCCGTCTGGTACTACAACTGGTGTTATAATTCTTTATAGTAATAGAATTTAGCTGCAGTGGGCATTTAATAAAACAATGGCTTCCATTACAAGTTACACCACTCACTGAAGCACACAACATACAAAATATACCCACACTTAATGAAGACAACAAAACAGTAATAACTTTTCTTTAATTCTCAAATGTTTCATAAAGCTCATTATTAAAGCCCACTTTATGCCTATAGACCTCCCAGTCACTGATGGAATGGCTACTCTTTCTTATGTGGTTGTGCAAGAGGTGTCAGTTTTATATGGCAACCTTTCCTTTCATGTCTAGTTTATTTTTCCCTTGGTGATATGACGATCAACAGACTTCTTACCTTTCTTTCTAGACAAGAAGAAATCAGGCCAAAGTTTTTAGGATGCTGAACAAATCTAGCAAAAGAAACATAAAATCATAAGGAATATAAAACAGAGACACTGACTTGTGTTAATTTTTCTATATGACCGTAGATAGCAAAGGATAAGGCAAATTAATTCACCATCAAAAAGACACAAGAACAAAAAGACAGTGAAAGCATATTGCACTAATCTCATAATTTCATTTGTGAATGAATAAAAAGGTAGAATTTGCAAAAAGATAAATCACACAATTAAAAATGTAAAACGTTTTCAGACATTGTAAAGCGGCACGGAATATCATTAAGTCCCTCTGTGGGACATCTTGCAACCATACTAAATGAGCACTTAGGCAAAAAAAAGTGGTTACAAATAGCTAGATACAAATTGGGAAGAAAAGTCATTTGGAGTGCGAGGGCACGCTGACATACAGGAGCTAAATACATGACTAGGTCACTCAGTATTGAAAGCGAGAACCCGCTAATATCCAGCGTCAATGCTTTTAAGGCAAATTGTGATCATTACACAAGCTAGGAGGAGTTTACCATTATGGGCCCAGGAAGGTAAAAGCCTTAGGCAGTGCTGTTTATGAGCAGCAAAATAGTTGCATTTATTTTCTTAAGTCACATCACTATACCCTGCGCGTACATATACACAGCCAACTGTATATAGCATCATTTGCCTTTCTAATCCACTACTTATAGGAAGAAACACTATTTTGTAGCTTAATTAAGCATAATATGGTGACCTCTATGCAGGCTGTGAGCAAACATGGGGAGTCAGGTCTACCACGCCTCTGTAACTAATTAGATTTTGCGTCCTTTCTAGAACTAACCAGCCTTCATTGATTTCACCCAAATAACACCTACACTGGCAGGAGGGATATATTAGTGGAATAAAGCGGATCAAATCGTGAGACACAGAGAGCCAGGGGGCATTAACACACTGCCTTGGGTGATGTTTACAACTTGCTCTTTGTGCAATGTCACTAAACTGTGGGTGTAAGAAACACTTTACATAGCATTAAAAAAAAAAATCTATATATGAGGCCAATTAGGAATCAGTGGATGACAAACAACTCTCTTCAAGTCTGCTCAATTACAGCCAAGATATTGTGAAAATAGAAATCTACAAAAAAAAAAATCATTCTACTCAAACAAAACGCACTCTGAATAAGACATTTCCCATTTTCAAATCCAATAGTTTAACAAGAAAAAAAAATGGAATGTCTTTGGTAGGGCAAATAAAAGCTTTCAGTATGCCCAATATAATGGTTCATTGCACTCCGGGGTTCACTGTGTGGATGAGCCAAGGCAGGTTATACACGACACAGACTTGGCCGAACCTGGAGCACTACAAGCCCTTTTATGTCATGGTTACATACACAATAGTGTACTTATTGCATGGACATACTCTTTTTCAATAAATGTTAACCTCTGAAGCCTAGAGAATAAGAATTAATGGTAAGATGTAATATAACATGCAAAATAAAGTGAACATTTTTTGTATATTAAGATAAAACAGACCAGGGACATTTCCAGGGACAAAGCAGTCCCCTGAAAGTCTAATCCCACAAGGTTATAGCAGTGACACTACATGTAAAAGCCGGTTACTTTTCTTTGAAGATTTCCTTCTCGTGGTCGGTCCAGACATTCATGAACTGGCGATCTTTGTAGACCTTCATTGGATCTTCCATTAAGCCATTCATGTTAATGAACTTCACCCGTCGCTGCTCTGCATCAAACATCATAGGTGGTATAACAGAGAGCTGTCGCATTTGTTTTTCATTATTCTGCAAGAGAAACATAGTAAAATTTAACAAAAAATATGAAAGCGATAAAAACAGCCCATTTTGGCCCAGCTCAGCCTTGGCATAGTCAGATCTGTATGTTACTTTCTGACTAAAACTATTCCTTTTAACTCCTGTGTACAGTACATTCCAAAGCTTTTAGCTACAGCTCTCCAGTGTCATTTACAGTAAAAACTTGTGCTTATGAATAAAAATTCAGGTTTGTGTCTAAGCTACTTGGCATCAATATCTGCAAAGTAAAGTTTAATATACACTTGTGGGTAGGCCTGCATGTGTACTTTACTATAGGAAACATCACTATCCAAGAAACATAACTGATTCAAAATGTAACTGCTTCTTATGAAATACTGCGACTCTTGGAAAACATCCTGGCTTGGGTGTGTAAGCATGGCACTGCAGGTCTGAGTGCCCCGCCGTGCAGGTCTGAGTGCCATGCCATGCCATGCTTACATACCCAAGCCAACAAGCTTTGCATGGTGGGGTTAAAAATAAATAAATACATATATATATATATACATATATATATATATATATATATATATATAAAAATAAAAACAGTCTTAAACCTAATGTATTCCCCATGCATTCTACCACTCCATCCAGCTCAGCTTGTGCCGACATTGCTACACATGTTACTGACCACTGTATTCTCCATGCATTCCTCCACTCCATCCAGGACAGCTTGTGCCGACATTGTTACAAAACTTACTTGGAAACTAACGCATGGGAATTAACTGGCTCGCTATGTACCTTAATTTATGCAAGTGACAAAAAGCTGGGTGAATTTGTTAATTATATACACCGGGACAGTGATGTAACAGCAAGCGGTCAGCTTTTTGACCTGTATCAGAATCCATCATGACTGTTCTAAAGATGTTGGGGGAGCCTAAGCTGCCTGTAATAGGCCAGGGAGTTTACACATTACTTTCACACAGTGCTGAAGTGCAATGTTAGGTTAACACTAAACTTGATATATATCTGAAAATGAAGTTTTGGAGTTAATACAGTTGTTTGTTTTACAGCTGTAGCTATAATAACCTGCAGTCAACACATGGCCAAACCGGTCACAATTAATGGCACGTGGAAAGCTACCCCTACAGGGAAAGTAAGAAAACTGATGTGGAGCTTTACCTTATGTGTGAGCAGAAATACATTAAAATGTAGAGTCCATTAAGGGCTCATTCAGAGCAAAGTGTCGTCCGCCGTTTCTTTGCACACCGCACAGAAGCCAGAGCAGGCATTGCGATTAATCATCCACTGACATTTACACTTTCAACGCTCTAGCATGTTCCCACCTGAGGTGTGCTGGCATGAGGAATGCTGATCCTGATGTATAGTTAGCGCAATCTGACCACGATAAATCTGCTGCATGCACACCAAGTCACATATCTGATTTAACCATAACTATTTTAATGATAACTAACAAGAAGCACGAGGCTTAGACCATCCATTGCATGGAAAATTAAATGGAAAAACCTATACTAAATTAGAGCCTTTTCTGCTTTACTTGGGACCAGAAGTACTTTGGATTTTTCCATATTTGGGAATATTTGCATACCATAATGAGATATCTTGGGGGGTGGGCATTTATGTTTCATATACGCCTAGACTGTGCTTTTGTGGGAAACAGAGGAAGGCCAGTGGCATGCTTTGAACAAGTTATCCTGTGCAGAACAAAAACAATAAATATGAAGCAGACACTAGAATGAGCTCACCTCCTGCTCAGACAGACCATCAATGATTTCAGAGATCTCATGCTCGCTCCTGGCGATGGTGGCAGATAGTCCCGCTCCCCTCTGACCAACTCTGAAACACACCATTCGGACATTTTTGTCAACTCTGCATTGGGGAAACTCATATTAGGTTCAACACTATCATACACTGTTCAAAGCAATAACAAAAGTTCAAACTGAAGTAAATTATCAAACGTTGTTACAATGCATCCTGAGCCTGATTCAGATGTGGTTGGAGAAGCTATTGCTGCCGTTTACATGGAAGCAGCAGTGATAGCTGTAATATGGTATTGCAGCAGGATGCGTCACGCCTACTGCATGCACTACAGATCTGAGCTGCGTATCAGAGCAACTGCGACATCATCAGCTGTCTGCATGACCCATGGGCAAGAGGCTAGGAAATCCTTCGACCTCGGATGGAGATCCTCGCCCCGTCCCTAACCCACAATGGTAGCATCAAGCATCCACTTTGAGAAACGTAGACCGTTGCGCACCTTCCCCACCTCAGAACAGCATCAGACTGTCAATCACTGACATCTGACATGTGCAGTATTGGTCCTGCGCATGCACAAAGTACTGAACAAGCGCTGCAAGTACGTTGGGACATGAATCAGCCCCCCAGTGTGGCCAACCTTGTAAATGTGTCTCCTGAAGCCCAACAGCTCTAAGCAGGAAGAAAAGCCTCTATACTTTGGCATAAAGCAGAGACTAAGGGGTTAATTTACGAAAGGTCAATTTAAATTTATGTTGTCTTTCAGGGGCTGGCTCAATCGCACATCTACTAACTAACATTTAAAAATCAATATAAAAAAATCAACTGTTCGTAAATAAATGTGCATTTTTAGCCCTTGAACACAACATCAATTTAGATTTAAACCGTTAGTAATTTTACCCCTAAAGCTAAATGGGAGCAAGTAACTTCCTCACCATGTGACCTCTTTTGCGCAATGCAGGTCTGGGGAGAATGTAAGGGGCATGTGGGGAGGATCTGAGGGACATGTAAGAGATATGTGGAAGGGACTTGGGGGGCATGGATTTGTGGTATCTTTACATATTGTCTGGCTATTAGTCTCTTCTAAAAAAAAGAGAAGTGTGAATATCCTTTTCCGCGCAGTATGGGAAAAAACCGAGCAGCCTTATATATACAAATTAGGAACAGAGCACTCAGTTCCACATGTGAAACAAAACAAAAATGAAGTATATATCTAAAGGCGCCGGTATCCCTTAGATATGTCAATACAGAGAAAATTATATTTTAAAAATCTTTTATTCCAAAAATTCCAACACAACTTGGATACAATGACTAAATACAGTCACATTGAAAATACAAAATAAACATGCATCGGTAAAGTGACCTGGTGCAAATGAATACTTCATATTTGTTTTGGCTATTAGTCTCTGACAGATTGGCCACTCCTATTACTATGCATCAATGTACCAAAAGCACAGTCAAATACTGCTCCAGATCTGGGCTAACACCAGATGTGAGGTAAAAATCTTAAACCTACTGCTGCATTTTTTCAGTGGTTAAACAAATATTATGCTGGGCATACAGGGTCAGGTAAAATGCCTCTCAGACCGACAGGCATTTTATCTGACCCTGCCAATACCTGGGACACACGCTGTTAGAGATGTCTCACAGTGGATGTCACGTGATATTGGCGCTCCGCCCCCGGGGAGGAGACATTTCCCTGTTCCCTTGCATGTAAAGCAACAGGAGAAACGTTCGTGGTCGGCCGCGGTAGGGCATACACTGCCTGATGCGGCCGTCCAGACACTTGAAAATATTGCATCGGGGGGGGGGACATGCTGGACAATCCAGCATGCCCGCCCGACCGATATTTTCAGGTCATTCAGCCACTTACATGCTGCAATTATCTGGTCGATCCGCTGATATCGGGCAGATCAGCCAGGTAATTGTAGCGTGTATGCCCAGCATAAGAGATGATCCTTTATTTCTAACAGCTAAATCATTTTCTACACAAAGAAATACAGAGGCAGGATAAATGACAGATCCAAGGAACTGTACATACAAAACTATAACCAACCAACCAATATTGGCAGCAGGGATACGCATCTGTAAAGCCCATAATAAAGCTAGCTACTACATATAATGACTGTTTTAAAGTGGAAAGTGCAATAAAGGTGGAAGTGCTCAGAGTTTGTCCAGAGCTGCGCGGCTAGGGAATGACCCTACCTCTGAAATCTCTCCTGCTGTTCACGCTGTTTGCGGATTTCGGGGAATTGTTTCTCGTAGTATTCCCGGGTTTTGCTCTCCTTAGCTTTTCTCCGTGGGTTATTTTCTATTCTGTCCACTTTTTTCTCCCAGGCTTCCATCAGCTGATCGTAACGCTGACAAATGTTCTGTTCCTGTGAAATCGAGGAGTGATCAGCAAACATATTCTGACAAGCTTGAGATACATGTGCTGCCTTAATTCACGCAGAATCCATCAGCAAAACATGGTTCTCGAAGCGAGCAGTGGGCCAAATGTAATAGGTCCCAATTTAGCAAAACTTCATTGTTTTTCGGTGAGAATGCAGCAGAAATGTGTTTAAAAAGGCAAAATTAATCTGCTGTGCATTTAAAAAAAATAAGAATTTACTTACCGATAATTCTATTTCTCATAGTCCGTAGTGGATGCTGGGACTCCGTAAGGACCATGGGGAATAGCGGCTCCGCAGGAGACTGGGCACAAAAGTAAAAGCTTGAACTAGCTGGTGTGCACTGGCTCCTCCCCCTATGACCCTCCTCCAAGCCTCAGTTAGGATACTGTGCCCGGACGAGCGTACATAATAAGGAAGGATATTGAATCCCGGGTAAGACTCATACCAGCCACACCAATCACACCGTACAACCTGTGATCTGAACCCAGTTAACAGTATGATAAACGAAGGAGCCTCTGAAAAGATGGCTCACAACAATAATAACCCGAATTTTGTAACAATAACTATATACAAGTATTGCAGATAATCCGCACTTGGGATGGGCGCCCAGCATCCACTACGGACTATGAGAAATAGAATTATCGGTAAGTAAATTCTTATTTTCTCTAACGTCCTAAGTGGATGCTGGGACTCCGTAAGGACCATGGGGATTATACCAAAGCTCCCAAACGGGCGGGAGAGTGCGGATGACTCTGCAGCACCGAATGAGAGAACTCCAGGTCCTCCTCAGCCAGGGTATCAAATTTGTAGAATTTAGCAAACGTGTTTGCCCCTGACCAAGTAGCTGCTCGGCAAAGTTGTAAGGCCGAGACCCCTCGGGCAGCCGCCCAAGATGAGCCCACCTTCCTTGTGGAATGGGCTTTTACAGATTTTGGCTGTGGCAGGCCTGCCACAGAATGTGCAAGCTGAATTGTACTACAAATCCAACGAGCAATCGTCTGCTTAGAAGCAGGAGCACCCAGCTTGTTGGGTGCATACAGGATAAACAGCGAGTCAGATTTCCTGACTCCAGCCGTCCTGGAAATATATATTTTCAGGGCCCTGACTACGTCCAGTAACTTGGAGTCCTCCAAGTCCCTAGTAGCCGCAGGCACCACAATAGGCTGGTTCACATGAAACGCTGAAACCACCTTTGGGAGAAATTGAGGACGAGTCCTCAATTCTGCCCTATCCGTGTGAAAAATCAGGTAAGGGCTTTTATAAGATAAAGCCGCCAATTCTGAGACACGCCTGGCTGAAGCCAGGGCTAACAGCATTACCACCTTCCATGTGAGATATTTTAATTCCACAGTGGTGAGTGGTTCAAACCAATGTGATTTTAGGAACCCCAAAACCACATTGAGATCCCAAGGTGCCACCGGGGGCACAAAAGGAGGCTGTATATGCAGTACCCCTTTGACAAACGTCTGGACTTCAGGCACTGAAGCCAGTTCTTTTTGGAAGAAAATCGACAGGGCCGAAATTTGAACTTTAATGGACCCTAATTTTAGGCCCATAGACAGTCCTGTTTGCAGGAAATGTAGGAAGCGACCCAGTTGAAATTCCTCTGTAGGGGCCTCATTGGCCTCACACCACGCAACATATTTTCGCCAAATGCGGTGATAATGTTTTGCGGTTACATCCTTCCTGGCCTTTATCAGGGTAGGGATGACTTCTTCTGGAATGCCTTTTTCCTTCAGGATCCGGCGTTCAACCGCCATGCCGTCAAACGCAGCAAGTCTTGGAACAGACAAGGTCCCTGCTGGAGCAGGTCCATTCTTAGAGGTAGAGGCCACGGGTCCTCCGTGAGCATCTCTTGAAGTTCCGGGTACCAAGTCCTTCTTGGCCAATCCGGAACCACGAGTATAGTTCTTACTCCTCTCCTTTTTATGATTCTCAGAACTTTTGGTATGAGAGGCAGAGGAGGGAACACATACACTGACTGGTACACCCATGGTGTTACCAGAGCGTCCACCGCTATTGCCTGAGGGTCCCTTGACCTGGCGCAATATCTGTCTAGTTTTTTGTTGAGACGGGACGCCATCATGTCCACCTTTGGTTTTTCCCAACGGTTTACCATCTCTTGGAAGACTTCTGGATGAAGTCCCCACTCCCCCGGGTGAAGGTCGTGTCTGCTGAGGAAGTCCGCTTCCCAGTTGTCCACTCCCGGAATGAACACTGCTGACCGTGCTATCACATGATTCTCCGCCCAGCGAAGAATCCTTGCAGCTTCTGCCATCGCCCTCCTGCTTCTCGTGCCGCCCTGTCTGTTTACGTGGGCGACTGACGTGATGTTGTCCGATTGGATCAATACCGCCTGACCCTGAAGCAGGGGTTTTGCTTGACTTAGGGCATTGTAAATGGCCCTTAGTTCCAGAATGTTTATATGAAGAGATGTTTCCATGCTTGACCACAAGCCCTGGAAATTTTGTCCCTGTGTGACTGCTCCCCAGCCTCTCAGGCTGGCATCTGTGGTCACCAGGATCCAATCCTGAATGCCGAATCTGCGGCCCTCTAGTAGATGAGCACTCTGCAGCCACCACAGAAGAGACACCCTTGTCCTTGGCGACAGGGTTATCCGCTGATGCATCTGAAGATGCGATCCGGACCATTTGTCCAGAAGATCCCACTGAAACGTTCTTGCATGGAATCTTCCAAATGGAATCGCTTCGTAAGAAGCAACCATTTTTCCCAGGACCCTCGTGCACTGATGCACTGACACCTGGCCTGGTTTTAGGAGATTCCTGACTAGCTCGGATAACTCCCTGGCCTTCTCCTCTGGGAGAAACACCTTTTTCTGGACTGTGTCCAGAATCATTCCTAGGAACAGGAGACGTGTCGTTGGAATCAGCTGCGATTTTGGAATATTTAGGATCCACCCGTGCTGACGTAACACTAACTGAGATAGTGCTACTCCGACTTCTAACTGTTCCCTGGACCTTGCCCTTATCAGGAGATCGTCCAAGTAAGGGATAATTAAAACGCCTTTTCTTCGAAGAAGAATCATCATTTTGGCCATTACCTTGGTAAAGACCCGAGGTGCTGTGGACAACCCAAACGGCAGCGTCTGAAACTGATAATGACAGTTTTGTACTACAAACCTGAGGTACCCTTGGTGAGAAGGGTAGATTGGGACGTGGAGATAAGCATCTTTGATGTCCAGAGACACCATATAGTCCCCTTCTTCCAGGTTTGCTATCACTGCTCTGAGTGACTCCATCTTGAATTTGAACCTCTTTATGTAAGTGTTCAAGGATTTTAGATTTAAAATTGGTCTCACCGAGCCGTCCGGCTTCGGTACCACAAACAGCGTGGAATAATACCCCTTTCCCTGTTGTAGGAGAGGTACCTTGATTATCACCTGCTGGGAATACAGCTTGTGAATGGCTTCCAAAACTGCCTCCCTGTCGGAGGGAGACTTTGGTAGAGCAGACTTCAGGAACCGGCGAGGGGGAGACGTCTCGAATTCCAGTTTGTACCCCTGTGATACTACCTGCAGAATCCAGGGGTCCACTTGCGAGTGAGCCCACTGCGCGTTGAAATTTTTGAGACGGGCCCCCACCATGTCCGAGTCCGCTTGTAAAGCCCCAGCGTCATGCTGAAGACTTGGCAGAAGCAGAGGAGGACTTCTGCTCCTGGGAAGAGGCTGCCTGGTGCAGTCTTTTTCCCCGTCCTCTGCCCCGGGGCAGAAATGAGTGGCCTTTTGCCCACTTGTACTTATGGGAACGAAAGGACTGAGTTTGAAAAGACGGTGTCTTTTTCTGCTGAGAGGTGACCTGGGGTAAAAAAGGTGGACTTTCCGGCCGTTGCCGTGGCCACCAGGTCCGATAGACCGGCCCCAAATAACTCCTCTCCTTTAAACGGCAATACTTCCATATGTCGTTTGGAATCCGCATCCCCTGACCACTGTCGCGTCCATAACGCTCTTCTGGCAGAAATGGACATAGCACTCACTCTTGATGCCAGGGTGCAAATATCCCTCTGTGCATCACGCATATATAGTAATGCATCCTTCAAATGCTCTATAGTTAGTAATATACTGTCCCTATCCAGGGTATCAATATTTTCAGTCAGGGAATCCGACCACGCCACTCCAGCACTGCACATCCAGGCTGATGCGATTGCTGGTCGCAGTATAACACCAGTATGTGTGTATATACCCTTCAGGATATTTTCCAGCCTTCTATCCGCTGGTTCTTTGAGGGCGGCCGTATCAGGAGACGGTAACGCTACTTGTTTAGATAAACGTGTGAGCGCTTTATCTACTTTAGGGGGTTATCACACACCTCATTTAATTCATCTGACTCAGGAAAAGCTACTGGTAGTTTTTTCACTCCCCACATAATACCCTTCTTTGTGGTACTTGTAGTGTCAGAAATGTTCAATGCCTCCTTCATTGCCGTGATCATGTAACGTGTGGCCCTACTGGACATTACGTTTGTCTCCTCACCGTCGACACTGGACTCAGTATCCGTGTCTGGGTCTGTGTCGACCCACTGAGGTAACGGGCGTTTTATCGCCCCTGACGGTGTCTGAGACGCCTGGACAGGCACTAATTGATTTGTCGGCTGTCTCATGTCGTCAACAGTTTTTTGTAAAGTGCTGACATTGTCACGTAGTTCTTTAAATACAACCATCCAGTCAGGTGTCGACTCCCTAGGGGGTGACATCACTAATACAGGCAATTGCTCTGCTTCCACATCATTTTCCTCCTCATACATGTCGACACAATCGTACCGACACCCAGCACACACACAGGGAATGCTCTGATAGAGGACAGGACCCCACTAGCCCTTTGGGGAGACAGAGGGAGAGTTTGCCAGCACACACCAGAGCGCTATATATATATAGGGATAACCTTATATAAGTGTTACTCCCTTTTATAGCTGCTGTTTATAATTTAGCTGCCAATAGTGCCCCCCCTCTCTCGTTTTTACCCTGATTCTGTAGGGACTGCAGGGGAGAGTCAGGGAGCCGTCCTTCCAGCGGAACTGTGAGGGAAAATGGCGCTTGTGTGCTGAGGAGATAGGCTCCGCCCATTCACGACGGCCTTATCTCCCGCTTTTTTCTGGAAAACTGGCAGGGGTTAAATACATCCATATAGCCCAGGAGCTATATGTGATGTATTTCTTTTGCCATCCTAAGGTATTTCTGTTTTTTTATTGCGTCTCAGGGCGCTCCCCCCCAGCGCCCTGCACCCTCAGTGACCGGAGTGTGAAGTGTGCTGAGAGCAATGGCGCACAGCTGCAGTGCTGTGCGCTACCTTAGTTGAAGACAGGAACGTCTTCTGCCGCCGATTTCACCGGACCTCTTCGTTCTTCTGGCTCTGTAAGGGGGCCGGCGGCGCGGCTCCGGGACCCATCCAGGCTGAACCTGTGATCGTCCCTCTGGAGCTCATGTCCAGTAGCCTAAGAAACCCAATCCACTCTGCACGCAGGTGAGTTCGTTTCTTCTCCCCTTAGTCCCATGATGCAGTGAGCCTGTTGCCAGCAGGACTCACTGAAAATAAAAAACCTAAAATAAACTTTTACTCTAAGCAGCTCAGGAGAGCCACCTAGCATGCACCCTTCTCGTTCGGGCACAAAAATCTAACTGAGGCTTGGAGGAGGGTCATAGGGGGAGGAGCCAGTGCACACCAGCTAGTTCAAGCTTTTACTTTTGTGCCCAGTCTCCTGCGGAGCCGCTATTCCCCATGGTCCTTACGGAGTCCCAGCATCCACTTAGGACGTTAGAGAAATAAACAAATAATGACTGCTTTTAACCCTGTGGCAATACCAACAACATTTTTTTAAATTAATACTTTGGCCAAATCAAGACCAATTACATTTTCTCTGAGTCGCTCATGAAAACACAATATCTACATATCACCAGATAGCAGTGTACCAAGTCTAGCACATACAGTTTTATGGACTAAATACAGGAATTCAGCACGCTGGCTGTTGACCAGACACACTTTCATTAAATGAAATTAATTATTATTATTATACTATGTATGAACAATTGTATGTGATTGTTGGAATTCAGAAATAAAACACCATTCTACTGGTAATGGGGTTTGCGAAGATACAACACATTTTAGATTCAAGTTTAACTACAAAAGGCATGACGTTTGCTCTATAGGGTTGTTTTAAATGTCTGCACATAAATGTAAAGAATACCTACCCTTTGCTTTCTAGCATGGTTCCTTCTCTTGAAAAACAAAATTAGTTTTTTCCTCATCACCTGATTTCTGTAGAAAAATAACATTTCGTAAAGTATATAATATGTGTTTTATGTCATTATAATGAGTCAAGTCTAGGTTTTTATGTGGTTTGAACAATAATGTACTTTGTCATAAGAATTTGCATGCAGTAAACACAGAAAGCACTTGAGTTTCGCTGAAACATTTCTGACTTTCTTTCTAAAGGGCCCTACGCACAAAGATTTCACTGAACGATATGAACGTTCTCGTTCATTAATGAACGAGAACTCGTTCATATCGTTCAGTGAGTAGGCACCAACGATGAATGATGCGCGGCCCCGCGCTCGTTCATCGTTGGTGCCGGGTCGCTTATGCATGCAAGCCAATATGGACAATCTCGTCCATATTAGCATGTACTGCTATGGAGCCGGGTGATTTGGGGAGAGAAGAAACTTCACCTCCCCCCGCCACCAGGTCGCCCGTCTGCTGTATCGGCTGTCAAGCAGCTCGGCGGCGGTCACCAAGTGTGTAGGGCCCTTTAGCAATGTCCTACAGTAGGGGAAAGCAACATGGTTGCTGTGGACTACACATCCCAGCATGCCCTGGCACAGTTCAGCTGATAGGGCATGCTGGGATGTGTCGTTTCACAGCAGCTGGAGTTTCATGCGTTGCCTACCCCTGTCCTAATGCAGGCCTTTGGCTTCCAGCTATTAAAGATTTACAAATCCTACAATACAATGCACTCTGAAAGCTGGCAAGGTATGCCATGAAGAGAAGTTTCACAAAACCTGCAAAGCCACAGGTTGTCAAGGCCTACACTGGAGCTTCCATTGTGACTATGTCTGTGATGAAGACGTCACAGGAAGTGTGCTGGCAATCCATGCTGGGACTTGTACTTTTAGGACAACTGCAATGTCACGGTAAATATTTATTGCTCATGCAAATGATGCTTAACCAAAGCCAAATGACAGTATGCTTTAGTTTAGCATATCAAGTAGCACTTTCCCTAAATGCAGTAGTATAAATTAAAAATAAGGAAGAAAAAAAAATTAAAACTGGAAATATAGCTTCAACTTAACAATGTACAACAGTGCTTTAAGTAATGCGCCAAACAGATGTAAGATCCGATGCGGTGAGTAAAAAAAAAAAAAAAAAAGAAAAGAAAAGGAAAAAAAAAAAGAAGAAGAGGTACAAAGCTACTAAAAAGAACATGACTGAGGAAACCGAGCTGCCGTCACTGAGAACAAGCACTGAAAGTGTGCATCCGGGGATAACCAACAAATGACAGTAAGAGGTTGTAATAAATATCTGCATTGCAGTAACTGGGCTGAGGCAGACGAATGAACGCAGTCTTACTTATGCGTATCTTCCAGAACAGGTAGAGAGGCGTTTGTTTTTTTAACACATCTCTTTCTCCTAAAACAACTGTTACTGATTATTCATCTATATAGACAGGTGATAATATCTAAAAATAGGGGCTTGTAACAATTTAGTATAATGTACTATCCGGCAAGATCCTGAGTAAAGCCTCACACATCTATGTTTATAACGACTGTGGTATACTCACGTCTTGATGTTTTCATGATAAACCTTAGTGTCTGAGGGCTGGTTATAAAGTGGCTACAAAACAACAAAACATTATGGTTAAAAAACAGGGCTGCAATTCATCAGTGCCTTGTAAGATATACAATCTAGATTATTACGCAAGGAAAATATTTAAAATGGAAGACATCCAGAAAAAAATACTTGTATTTTCATGCAAAATGATCTTAAATTATTTTTAAAAAAAATTCAGGTTTACAACATTGATAAAGCACACTATATAACATCACACTGAATTTAAAAGCAAAGAAATAACGGCCAGTTTTACCACTAAAAGTAGTATTAGCCAAATAGTTTCAGCTTGCATATTGTAGCAGTAAACATTCTTGAGGGCATAAACACTCAAAAAAAAAAAAAAAAAAAAAAAGATCTTTACAATCCATCATTTACTGCAACTGTTATCTACATATGATGAATTGTATTCATAGACACAGTCAAACTATATTGCTTTGAAAACTTGATATATTGTTTTGTTAAACACCTTACAAATGTGTTACTGTTATGGGCCCTACACACTGATAGAACCGCCGCTGAGCTGCCCAACGGCGGGGGGGGGGGGGGGGGGGGGGGGGGGGGCAGTGACGGGGGGAGTGAAGTTTCTTCACTCCCCCCGTCACCATAGCAGTGCAGGCAAATATGGACGATCTCGTCCATATTGGCCTGCATGCACAAGCGACGGGGCACCAGCGATGAACGAGCGCAGGGCCTCGCATCGTTCATCGCTGGTGCCTCCCCACTGAAAGATATGAACGGTATCTCGTTCATTAATGAACGAGAACGTTCATATCTTTCAGTATTATCTGCCAGTGTGTAGGGCCCATTACACAGTGTAAGATCAGGAGAAAGAAGGGTGTCAACCAGGCTCAAGAGATAAAAGAAAGAACGTTCATAGGATAACACTAACCAAACGTACAGTTGTTATTGCTAACAGACAAAAAGAGACACTCATCTATGTCCAGGGCGCAAGAGAAACTATTGCAGCATTAAGACATAAATAAGACAATACATTCCTTCAATAGCAACCAGATGAAAGTTTATTCTTGATGGTTGGTATTTCTAGGTAATCCTTAAGGTGGTCCACTTAAAATCCCTAGGATCTCGGGGCGTGGCTTGGCTGGAGAAGAGAGCAGACGTGTCTCTGCTGCTCTCCTCTCTCCAGTGCTATTAACTTTAATAATTCAGGGCACTCACCCCCTGGATTTTCTTTCTGGGGGCTCCCTGTCCCTCCCTGTGTGTCCCCTGTGCCCTGTGGTGTGTGCTGCGGAGCCCGAGACAGCGTAGAGTGGAAGGCGGAGGGGAAGGGAGAAGGTAAGTTCCTGTAGGAGGAAGAGAGGCGCGGCCAGCCGCTCGGAGAGCTCCGGCCGGGTCCACTTCGCCTCCGTGACAGGCGCACACCCCAGGTCAGCGGCCCCGCAGAGCGGGCCTGATTCGGGCGCTCTACTGTGGGACGTGCTGCAGGAGGAATAGCGCCAGTCCAGGGTCCTTATTCTCCACTCTAACCAAAGCATACACTACCGCTGTCAACTGTTCATCACTTCACAAGAGAATCCTTCACTTCAGAGCGGGACGCCGCAGTCTGTATAGACTTGTAAACCGTTTGGACTTTAGTACATATTATCATTATTATATTTTTTTGTGGCATTTTTCTTTTCTTTTTTTCGACTTTACAAAGATTACAGCATTTGTTCTTTCAATTGAACCTTGCACTTCAGAATTTAAGCTCAAACCAGGAGCGTGCCCCAATCACTGATTTACTTTTACACCGAATTTATACCTTTTGGGAAAGAAAGTATCTCAGCATCTTAGAATAAACAACCTTAAGTATATTACCTGCTTTTTCATTATTGATTTTAGTTTCACTTTATAACCGTATCATTCACCACTACAAATAGGGTTTGAGTGCTGGTTCCCTGTGGATTTATCCACATCTGTATACTCTTCGGCTGCAGAACTTTGAGTATTGTTTGATTTACTACACTTGCATTGATTTCATGTCTTCTGATCGGTTTGTAGTGTCGTATTTCTTACGATGCACCAGTTCCTTGGCAACTGTTTGATGAGGGTGTCTATGTGATATCTGAGTGTTATTAGAATGTTTTTCAGTGATGCCTTCTCTCTGCCAATTTACTGTTTGCTGCCTGTCTCTGCTGCCCCGACTGCCGCCCGCATTTCTTTGTCGCTGGGAACTCTACCCGAGTTTTCTTTAATCCCGGTGGCTGTCGGGGAACCAGAGATGGAGGGCTGAGGAACTACATTTTGTTTAATTTTGGTTCGGGTGCGGGCAGATTGACCACTACCCCCCACAGTTTAACTCTGAGTCGCCATGGTTAGGCGTCCAAATGTGCCCCCGCGAGGGGTTATTGTTCTGTTTCCTCTTTCTGTTATCCTTCATCTTTTTTGTCCTTTCTTTCCCTTTTCCTCTTTTTTTTGTCCAGAAACGTTACACACACTTTCTACTTGCCAGTTGGTTATCGATAGTTAGGCAATCCCCGACAGTTTTACAATATGGTTAACATTGTTTCTATAAATGCAAAGGGTCTTGATTCCCCACACAAGAGGAGATTAGCACTTAATTATTTCCATAAACTTAAAGCTCAAATCATAGCCGTCCAAGAGACTCACTTTATTAAATCAGCCCCTACCAAGGTTTACTAATGGGAGATTCCCCCACTGCTATCTGGCCAACGGGCCAGCAAAGAAGGCGGGGGTGGCAATCTTGATATCTCAACACTGCGAGTTTTCCCTCACTTCGCAATACTGCGATCCTGAGGGGAGAATTCTAATTCTGGTTGGTACTCTTGAAAATAAAGAGGTGACATTAGTTTCTTGCTATGCTCCTAACACCAAGCAACTAGCATTTTGCAGGAAACTTTGCGCTAAGGTGCAACAATTGGCTAAGGGCGCTTTACTCCTAATGGGGGACTTTAACTTGACCCTGGACCCTTTAGTTGATAACTCTAGCAAGCGTCCCTCGCTCTCCAGTCAGCTCCATAGGAATGCAAAGGGCTTTAGCCAGCTACTGGCGGAATATGATCTTTTAGACCTCTGGCGCATTAAACATCCAATGGACAGAGATCACACGTTTTTCTCCCCGGTGCATGAATCCTATTCTAGAATAGATCTAGCACTAGCAGACAAGTGGACTCTACAGTCCATCCGTAAAATCTCCATTCTCCCCATGTCCTGGTCGGATCACTCCCCACTATACATCGAATGGGACATAAATAGTAGAAAGGTTACCCCCGGCCCCCTGGCGCTTAGGTAAACTCAGTCTTCTTCAGCCAGAGACCACGCAGGCGATCCAAACCACCTTGGATTATTATCTTTCTGAGAACTCTCCTCAGGAGACATCTATCTTCACATTCTGGTGCGCCCTCAAAGCAGTAACACGAGGGACGGCGATTCAAACTGCAGCTAAGCTTAAAAGGGCATATCGTAAGAAATTTGAACAAGCTGAGCTCACAGTCGCTTCCCTGGAGAGTTCTCACAAGGCACATCCACACGATAAAGCCCTCCTTAAGTCATTGAAAGAAGCAAGGGAGGCGGTAAATGTTTTCTATCTAGCGGAGGTCCAACGCAACCTACATAGACTGAACCAAAAATTTTATGTTTATGGCAACAGGGCTGGTAGACTACTGGCGAGGAAGCTGAGGGGTAAGAAGGCGAAAGAAAAAATCCATATTGTCCACTCAGATAGGGGTAAGAGAGTCTACGATCCTGACGAAATTGCAAATGTCTTTGCATCCTATTACTCTAAATTATACAACTTGAAGGGGGATTCTACTTTTCAACCTACAGGCATAGATGTTCAGAATTTTCTGAGTAACTTTCCTCTCCCCTCACTGTCGTCGGAGTATTGTAGCTCACTCAGTGCGCCTTGGACTTTAGCCGAAGTCGAAAAGGCTATTGACTCGCTTCTAGCAGATAGGGCCCCGGGACCCGATGGTTATACTTCTGGTTTCTATAAATCCTTTAAGGAGAACTTGGCCCCGGTGCTCTTGTCCGTGTTTAATGAAGCCTCAGAAGATGGCCACTTCCCCAAAGAGATGCTGGAAGCTCAAATCATCACCATTCCCAAACCGGGAAAAAGCCCTACCTCAGTCCAAAATTTTAGACCAATTGCTTTATTAAATACGGATCTAAAAATTTATGCCAAATTAATTGCTAACCGTATCAGTCCCCTTCTCCCTTCCCTTATCAACCCTGATCAAGTGGGCTTCATCTTAAACCGACAGGCCCCGGATAATACGCGTAGGGTGATTAATGTTATTGAACACTCTGCCTGTAGAAGAGAACCCCTCCTAGTTTTGTCTCTGGACGCCGAAAAGGCGTTCGATAGATTGAACTGGGAATTTATGAGATTAACTCTGGACAAATTTGGTTTCTCTGGAAGGATCTTAGACTCTATCCTGGCTCTATATTCCACACCCAGTGCGCGGGTCTTTGTTAACGGATGCCTTTCTTCACCCTTCAATATTTCTAATGGCACGCGACAGGGCTGTCCGCTATCTCCTCTTATTTTTGCATTGGCGATAGAACCCTTGGCTGCTTGCATTAGATCCCGGGACTCGATTAGAGGCCCGGTTATAGGGGGCATTTCCCACAAAATTAGCTTGTTTGTGGACGATATTCTGCTATGTCTTTCTGACCCTGCGTCTTCTTTGCCAGTTCTTCATGACGTCCTTCAAAGTTCTTCGGATGTTTCCTTTAATAAATTAAATACAAATAAAACTGAAGCCCTCCCGCTCAATATATCTCCGACTGTGGTCTCTGGATTGAAGGATTCGTACAAATATGCCTGGAAGTCCTACTCTTTGAGATATCTAGGGATTAATTTAACTAGAGAAGATAATTTGATTGAGTGTAATTATGCCCCGTTATTAAAAGCATTTACGGAGCTGACTGGGGAGTGGACGCTACAGGAAGTGTCTTGGATGGGTAGGATTGCTGCTGCCAAGATGGTCCTGTTGCCAAAATTAATGTACCTGTTTCGCGCCATACCAAGGCCCCTTCCCAAAATCTTCTATAATAAAATTAATCAGGTCCTGATCAGATATGTGTGGGGAGGCTCTAGACCGAAAATTGCAAAAAAAACTCTTATTCTGCCCAAACTGTCTGGTGGGGTAGCTTTCCCAGATATAGAAAAATACCATGCTGCATGTCTGATGAGTTAGTCTAGAAACTGGTTCGACACCTCGAGTCTGAAACCCTGGGTTATCCTGGAAGCTTCATGCTTAGACGCTGTTTCTCTCCCTGACTTGTTTTGGTTACCACGGTCTGCTGCTCGGAGTAGGGCCGGATCCTGCAAGTCTATTAAAACGACCCTAGATTCATAGCATAAACTAGTGCTCTCTTCGGAAGAGATTAATTAACCTGCCCCCTGCCTGTCGTTATCTGCTCTTATGTCATCGATTCCTAATGTCTCCCTAGAGGAGTGGATTCGGAAGGGGCTTTCCACTGTGGGCGATTTATTTGTAGGAGACGTCTTGATGTCCTTTTCTCAATTGCAAGAGAGATTTGGGATTCGGACTCAAGATTTTTTTAAATACCTGCAGGTGAGAAGTTGGTTACACTCATTTACTCCCTCACATCTCCACAAACCTTCTCTTCCGGCTTATATTATAAGCCGATTGGAGTCGTCCTCGCATAAATAATAAGAATTTACTTACCGATAATTCTATTTCTCGTAGTCCGTAGTGGATGCTATGGACTCCGTCAGGACCATGGGGATTAGCGGCTCCGCAAGAGACAGGGCACAAAAGTAAAAGCTTTAGGATCAGGTGGTGTGCACTGGCTCCTCCCCCTATGACCCTCCTCCAAGCCTCAGTTAGGATACTGTGCCCGGACGAGCGTACACAATAAGGAAGGATTTTGAATCCCGGGTAAGACTCATACCAGCCACACCAATCACACTGTACAACCTGTGATCTGAACCCAGTTAACAGCATGATAACAGCGGAGCCTCTGAAAAGATGGCTCACAACAATAATAACCCGATTTTTGTAACAATAACTATGTACAAGTATTGCAGACAATCCGCACTTGGGATGGGCGCCCAGCATCCACTACGGACTACGAGAAATAGAATTATCGGTAAGTAAATTCTTATTTTCTCTGACGTCCTAAGTGGATGCTGGGGACTCCGTCAGGACCATGGGGATTATACCAAAGCTCCCAAACGGGCGGGAGAGTGCGGATGACTCTGCAGCACCGAATGAGAGAACTCCAGGTCCTCCTCAGTCAGGGTGTGCCCCTGACCAAGTATCAGCTCGGCAAAGTTGTAAAGCCGAGACCCCTCGGGCAGCCGCCCAAGATGAGCCCACCTTCCTTGTGGAATGGGCATTTACATATTTTGGCTGTGGCAGGCCTGCCACAGAATGTGCAAGCTGAATTGTACTACACATCCAACTAGCAATCGTCTGCTTAGAAGCAAGAGCACCCAGTTTGTTGGGTGCATACAGGATAACAGCAAGTCAGTCTTCCTGACTCCAGCCGTCCTGGAAACTATATTTTCAGGGCCCTGACAACATCTAGCAACTTGGAGTCCTCCAAGTCCCTAGTAGCCGCAGGTACCACCATAAGCTGGTTCGGGTGAAACACTGACACCACCCTAGGGAGAAACTGGGGATGAGTCCGCAGCTCTGCCCTGTCCGAATGGACAATCAGATATGGGCTTTTTGAGACAAACGCCGCCAATTCTGACACTCGCCTGGCCGAGGCCAGGGCCAACAGCATGGTCACTTTCCCTGTGAGATATTTCAAATCCACAGATTTGAGCGGTTTAAACCAATGTGATTTTAGGAATCCCAGAACTACGTTGAGATCCCACAGTGCCACTGGAGGCACAAAAAGGGGGTTGTATATGCAGTATTCCCTTGACAAACTTCTGGACTTCAGGAACTGAAGCCAATTCTTTCTGGAAGAAAATCGACAGGGCCGAAATTTGAACCTTAATGGACCCCAATTTGAGGCCCATAGACACTCCTGTTTGCAGGAAATGCAGGAAACGACCGAGTTGAAATTTCTTCATGGGGCCTTCCTGGCCTCACACCACGCAACATATTTTCGCCACATGTGGTGATAATGTTGTGCGGTCACCTCCTTCCTGGCTTTGACCAGGGTAGGAATGACCTCTTCCGGAATGCCTTTTTCCCTTAGGATCCGGCGTTCAACCGCCATGCCGTCAAACGCAGCCGCGGTAAGTCTTGGAACAGACATGGTACTTGCTGAAGCAAGTCCCTTCTTAGCGGCAGAGGCCATGAGTCCTCTGTGAGCATCTCTTGAAGTTCCGGGTACCAAGTCCTTCTTGGCCAATCCGGAGCCACGAGTATAGTTCTTACTCCTCTACGTCTTATAATTCTCAATACCTTGGGTATGAGAAGCAGAGGAGGGAAGACATACACCGACTGGTACACCCACGGTGTTACCAGAACGTCCACAGCTATTGCCTGAGGGTCTTTTGACCTGGCGCAATACTTGTCCAGTTTTTTGTTCAGGCGGGACGCCATCATGTCCACCTTTGGTCTTTTCCAACGGTTCACAATCATGTGGAAGACTTCCCGATGAAGTCCCCACTCTCCCGGGTGGAGGTTGTGCCTGCTGAGGAAGTCTGCTTCCCAGTTGTCCACTCCCGGAATGAACACTGCTGACAGTGCTATCACATGATTTTCCGCCCAGCGAAAAATCCTTGCAGTTTCTGCCATTGCCCTCCTGCTTCTTGTGCCGCCCTGTCTGTTTACGTGGGCGACTGCCGTGATGTTGTCCCACTGGATCAATACCGGCTGACCTTGAAGCAGAGGTCTTGCTAAGCTTAGAGCATTGTAAATTGCCCTTAGCTCCAGTATATTTATGTGGAGAAAAATCTCCAGACTTGATCACACTCCCTGGAAATTTTTTCCCTGTGTGACTGCTCCCCAGCCTCTCAGGCTGGCCTCCGTGGTCACCAGCATCCAATCCTGAATGCCGAATCTGCGGCCCTCTAGAAGATGAGCACTCTGTAACCACCACAGGAGAGACACCCCTGTCCCTGGAGACAGGGTTATCCGCTGATGCATCTGAAAATGCGATCCGGACCATTTGTCCAGCAGATCCCACTGAAAAGTTCTTGCGTGGAATCTGCCGAATGGAATCACTTCGTAATAAGCCACCATTTTTCCCAGGACTCTTGTGCAATGATGCACTGACACTTTTCCTGATTTTAGGAGGTTCCTGACTAGCTCGGATAACTCCCTGGCTTTCTCCTCCGGGAGAAACACCTTTTTCTGGACTGTGTCCAGAACCATCCCTAGGAACAGCAGACGTGTCGTCGGAAACGGCTGCGATTTTGGATATTTAGAATCCACCCGAGCTGTCGTAGAACTACTTGAGATAGTGCTACTACGACTTCCAACTGTTCTCTGGACCTTGCCCTCATCAGGAGATCGTCCAAGTAAGGGATAATTAAGACGCCTTTTCTTTGAAGAAGAATCATCATTTCGGCCATTACTTTGGTAAAGACCCGGGGTGCCGTGGACAATCCAAACGGCAGCGTCTGAAACTGATAGTGACAGTTCCGTACCACGAACCTGAGGTACCCTTGGTGAGAAGGGCAATTTGGGACATGGAGGTAAGCATCCTTGATGTCCAGGGACACCATATAGTCCCCTTCTTCCTGGTTCGCTATCACTGCTCTGAGTGACTCCATCTTGATTTGAACCTTTGTATGTAAGTGTTCAAAGATTTCCCATTTAGAATAGGTCTCACCGAGCCGTCTGGCTTCAGTACCACAATATAGTGTGGAATAATACCCCTTTCCTTGTTGTAGGAGGGGTACTTTGATTATCACCTGCTGGGAATACAGCTTGTGAATTGTTTCCAATACTGCCTCCCTGTCGGAGGAAGACGTTGGTAAAGCAGACATCAGGAGCCTGCGAGGGGGAGACGTCTCGAATTTCCAGTCTGTACCCCTGGGATACTACTTGTAGGATCCAGGGGTCCACTTGCGAGTGAGCCCACTACGCGCTGAAACTCTTGAGACGACCCCCCACCGCACTTGAGTCCGCTTGTACGGCCCCAGCGTCATGCTGAGGACTTGGCAGAAGCTGTGGAGGGCTTCTGTTCCTGGGAATGGGCTGCCTGCTGCAGTCTTCTTCCCTTTCCTCTATCCCTGGGCAGATATGACTGGCCTTTTGCCCGCTTGCCCTTATGGGGACGAAAGGACTGAGGCTGAAAAGACGGTGTCTTTTTCTGCTGAGATGTGATTTGGGGTAAAAAAGGTGGATTTTCCAGCTGTTGCCGAGGCCACCAGGTCCGATGGACCGACCCCAAATAACTCCTCCCCTTTATACGGCAATACTTCCATGTGCCGTTTGGAATCTGCATCACCTGACCACTGTCGTGTCCATAAACATCTTCTGGCAGATATGGACATCGCACTTACTCTTGATGCCAGAGTGCAAATATCCCTCTGTGCATCTCGCATATATAGAAATGCATCCTTTAAATGCTCTATAGTCAATAAAATACTGTCCCTGTCAAGGGTATCAATATTTTCAGTCAGGGAATCCGACCAAGCCACCCCAGCGCTGCACATCCAGGCTGAGGCGATCGCTGGTCGCAGTATAACACCAGTATGTGTGTATATACCTTTTTAGGATATTTTCCAGCCTCTCAGCTGGCTCCTTGAGGGCGGCCCTATCTGGAGACGGTACCGCCACTTGTTTTGATAAGCGTGTGAGCGCCTTATCCACCCTAAAGGGTGTTTCCCAACGCGCCCTAACTTCTGGCGGGAAAGGGTATACCGCCAATAATTTTCTATCGGGGGAAACCCACGCATCATCACACACTTCATTTAATTTATCTGATTCAGGAAAAACTACAGGTAGTTTTTTCACACCCCACATAATACCCTTCTTGTGGTACTTGTAGTATCAGAAATATGTAACACCTCCTTCATTGCCCTTAACATGTAACGTGTGGCCCTAAAGGAAAATACGTTTGTTTCTTCACCGTCGACACTGGAGTCAGTGTCCGTGTCTGTGTCGACCGACTGAGGTAAATGAGCGTTTTACAGCCCCTGACGGTGTTTGAGACGCCTGGACAGGTACTAATTTGTTTGCCGGCCGTCTCATGTCGTCAACCGACCTTGCAGCGTGTTGACATTATCACGTAATTCCTTAAATAAGCCATCCATTCCGGTGTCGACTCCCTAGAGAGTGACATCACCATTTCAGGCAATTGCTCCGCCTCCTCACCAACATCGTCCTCATACATGTCGACACACACGTACCGACACACAGCACACACACAGGGAATGCTCTGATAGAGGACAGGACCCCACTAGCCCTTTGGGGAGACAGAGGGAGAGTTTGCCAGCACACACCAAAAACGCTATAATTATACAGGGACAACCTTTATATAAGTGTTTTTCCCTTATAGCATTTTAATATATATATACATATCGCCAAATAAGTGCCCCCCCTCTCTGTTTTAACCCTGTTTCTGTAGTGCAGTGCAGGGGAGAGCCTGGGAGCCTTCCCACCAGCATTTCTGTGAGGGAAAATGGCGCTGTGTGCTGAGAATAGGCCCCGCCCCCTTTTCGGCGGGCTTCTTCTCCCGTTTTTCTGAGACCTGGCAGGGGTTAAATACATCCATATAGCCCCCAGGGGCTATATGTGATGTATTTTTAGCCAGAATAAGGTACTATCATTGCTGCCCAGGGCGCCCCCCCCCCAGCGCCCTGCACCCTCAGTGACCGCTGCTATGAAGTGTGCTGACAACAATGGCGCACAGCTGCAGTGCTGTGCGCTACCTTATGAAGACTGAAGAGTCTTCTGCCGTCGTTTCTGGACCTTCACTTTTCGGCATCTGCAAGGGGGGTCGGCGGCGCGGCTCCGGGACGAACCCCAGGGTGAGACCTGTGTTCCGACTCCCTCTGGAGCTAATGGTGTCCAGTAGCCTAAGAAGCCAATCCATCCTGCACGCAGGTGAGTTCACTTCTCTCCCCTAAGTCCCTCGTAGCAGTGAGCCTGTTGCCAGCAGGACTCACTGAAAATAAAAAACCTAACAAACTTTTACTCTAAGCAGCTCTTTAGGAGAGCCACCTAGATTGCACCCTTCTCGGCCGGGCACAAAAATCTAACTGAGGCTTGGAGGAGGGTCATAGGGGGAGGAGCCAGTGCACACCACCTGATCCTAAAGCTTTTACTTTTGTGCCCTGTCTCCTGCGGAGCCGCTAATCCCCATGGTCCTGACGGAGTCCCCAGCATCCACTTAGGACGTCAGAGAAATGGGATTACGTGGTGGTACCAATTTCAATTGACTAACGGCCCCCAGACAAAATTAAAAGCTCAGACTTTATGGGAAAGAGATTTGAATAGGTCCTTTGTTGATGTAGATTGGGACAGTATATTTAGATCTTGTTTTAAAGTCTCCAAATGTGTTAACCACTCCGAAATGTTCTACTAGCTTATACAGAGGGCCTACTTCACCCCTAAAAGACAACACAGGATCTGGCCTTCACAATCTAAATCATGTTGGAGGAAATGCGGCTCTACGGGGGATATCTTTCATATCTTCTGGGCATGCCCTCATATACAACCACTTTGGAGAGAAGTTTTAAATATGGCTAGCATAGTGTTAGGGCTCAACATCCCTCTGGACCCAGATCTAGCGCTATTCTATTTATACGTTGATCGCCTCTCCGCAGGTGATCGCTACGTCTTGGGACATATCTTGATAGCCACTAAAGCTGCTATAGCACAATTGTGGAAGTCTGAGAATATTCCTACCTTAGCGTCTATTCAAAATAAGATCCACAAACATTTCATTTTCGAAACAGCGGAGGCTAAATACTCTTCCTCGGCTAACTCTATCCACCTGAAATGGTTAGGATGGTCCGACTATAGGAGTAGAGAAGGTAGGCTAACCGTTTATAGCTCTCCAATTGATGTGTCTGTGCTTTACCCCACCTAGATTGACCTTTTCAAGAATGTTGTGCTATCAGGTATTCTCTAAGTTTATTGTATTTTAGTCCTTATTGTTTTTTCTTCTTCCATGTCTTTTCTCAGTGCTTTCTCCTTCTCATGTATCTGAACGCCTAATGTAGCCAATTGTATATTTATCCGACTGTGCGCTGTTTGTATTTTGCATATGGTAACCATTCCGGACTTCCCCTGTGTTTCCCTTACCTCTTTTTTCTGTTCCGCATTTCTGTGTGTAAACTCTTCAATAAAAATTTAATGTTTAAAAAAAAAAAAAATCCCTAGGATCTCTAAAAGACTTGTGTAAAGATTCTCCGAAATTCATAAAAAGATAAATACAAAGAATGTGTAGTCCAATTTTTACTTTGCAATAATCATGTACGTCTCTTAGTATGAACCCTAAAAGGGGGAGGAGCGTACCCCACTCACAGTATGCACTGATGGGTATGTACACGTAAAGGTATCTTTCCAAGAATAAACAAATTCCCTAGATTTTATGTATATAGCCGATGGGGATCAAATTCTGCGTACCCCGACTCACACAATACTTAAAAGATATAATTCACATAAAGGTATCTTTGCAGCTAGCGGTATCCCAGATATATGCTCCTATAAAGGTATCTTTTTACAACATTCGATAGCCCAGATGCATACCCAAACTCTCACAAGATGGCGTGTGTGAACTCCCATCATGGTATCTTTGTACTTCATCCAATAGGGGTTAAATATCAAAGGAGGCAATGGGTCCGATCAAAAAAAAAGTAAGATAACTTTTCCGTATATCCAAAGCAAAGTTCTTTCTTCAATACAGCTCACAGGGGTAAATTTACTAAGGTGGGAGATTTTTAGAACTGGTGATGTTGCCCATAGCAACCAATCAGATTATATCTATTATCTGCTAGAAGCAGCTAGATAAATGGTAAGTAGAATCTGATTGGTTGCCATGTGCAACATCACCAGTTCTAAAAATCACCCACCTTAGTAAATTTACCCCACAGAGTAAAAATGACAAATCCACCAAAGCAAAAGATCATAAAGAATAAAATAGAAAAGTAGAATAAAATGTCCGTAGATGAATATAAAATTCCTTTGTGGCTACTCACGGTACATCTTGTGTGAGTTTGGGTACGCATCTGGGCTATCGAATATTGTAAAAAGATACCTTTATAGGAATTTTTCTCTCCGTTTCTGTGTGAGTTCGGGTATGCAAAGATAATTCCCATTGGAGCATATATCTGGGATACTGCTAGCTGCAAAGATACCTTTATGTGAATTATATCTTTTCACTATTGTGTGAGTCGGGGTACGCAGAATTTGATCCCCATCGGTTATATACATAAAACACAGGGAATTTGTTTATTCTTGAAAAGCTACCTTTACGTGTACATACCCATCAGTGCATACTGTGAGTAGGGTACGCTCCTCCCCCTTTTAGGGTTCATACTAAGAGACGTACATGATTATTGCAAAGTAAAAATTGGACTACACATTCTTTGTATTTTGTTTATCTTTTTATGAATTTCGGAGAATCTTCATACAAGAGTCTTTTGGAGATCCTAGGGATTTTAAGTGGACCACCTTGAGGATTACCTAGAATACCAACCATCAAGAATAAACTTTCATCTGGTTGCTATTGAAGGAATGTATTGTCTTATTTATGTCTTAATGCTGTAATAGTTTCTCTAGAGCTCTGGACATAGATGAGTGTCTCTTGTTTTCTGTTTGCATTTGTTTAAGTAAATGTGGTGACATTTATTTTGACACTCATAGTGTACGGGCAGCTTTGTGCCAGGAAGATAGTCCACCAAAAATATTTTTATTGTAGTTGTTAATGCTACACTTGCAGAGACAATACTATAGATGTACCCTATCTGGGCATCAAATAAACATGGGAAAATAAACACTGGCCAGATGTATCCACTGAGAGAACTCCACTGAGACAGGGACTGATAGGAATGGACAAATATTCTCTGTTAAGAGCTGCGGAATATATGTGCGCTATATAAATAACTGTCCGTAAAGTGAGAGCGAGAGGCAGGAGAGCAAGCGAGAGTGAGGGGGCAGGAAAGCTAGAGATAGTGAGAGGCAGGAGAGCAAGTGAAGGCTTAATTCATGTTTGTACGCAATACCAATGTTCACACAATGGACCGATTATCTGCAAACTGCATATGCCACAGTCGCACTGTGCATGCACACCAAGGTGCTATTGTGATCGCGCTGAGAATTTTACCGCAGATTGGTTGACAGGAAGGGACTGTTTGGGGGAGGTAACATGGAGTGACAGCAAAAACAAATGTGTGTCATGGCCGTTTTTGGGGCGTGTATGTCGTCAACTGTGATCATGTGCGTACAAAAACATAGCACCTGCATCACCACTGCTGTGCCCAGTCTGCATAGCCATAGAGCAACCCGAGTAGCCAAAGTTGCTAATTACTGTGTAGTCTGTGTATGTGTACACTGTTGCTAATGAGTATGCTTTGGTTCCAGTGGGAGTCTATCTTCTATTCTTTCACCAGCCATGATAAGCAATTTTGTAGCCTAAAAACATGCAGCTGCATGGCCAATTGCCTACAAACATGAATTAGGTCCAGAGTAAGGGGCAGGAGTCGAATAGTGAGGAGGAAAAGAAGAGAGCAAGGGGCAGGAGTCGAATAGTGAGGAGGAAAAGAAGAGAGCAAGGGGCAGGAGAGAAAGAAAGCGAGGGAAAGAAAGAGAGGGGCAGGAGAGAAAGAAAGCGAGGGAAAGAGAGCAAGGGGCAGGAGAGAAAGATAGCGAGGGAAAGGGAGCAAGGGGCAGGAGAGAGAGAGGGCAAGGGGCAGGAGAGAGAGAGGGCATGGGGCAGGAGAGAAAGAGGGCAAGGGGCAGGAGAGAAAGAGGGCGGGGGACAGGAGAGAAAGAGACCAAGAGGTAGGAGAGAGAGAGAGGAGGAGTAAGGGGCAAGAGAGAGGAGGAGTAAGGGGCAAGAGAGAGAAGGAGTAAGGGGCAGGAGAGAGAGAAGGAGTAAGGGGTGGGAGAAAGAGCGTAAGGGGCAGGAGAGAAAAAGAGCAAGGTGCAGACACAGGAAAAGGGAGACACAGGAGAGAATAGGGCGAAAAAAACACAGGCAATGCCATGGGCAGTCACTAGTAATAAAAATAGGATTTTAATTACCTACCAGTAAATCCTTTTCTCGTAGTCCATAAGGGATATTGGGGAGACTTAGTACGATGGGATATAGATGGGGTCCAAAGGAGCCGTTGCACTATAAAATTCTTCAACTGGGTGTGCTGGCTCACACCCTCTATGCCCCCTCCCACAGGCAGTTATAGGTACAACAGTGCCCGAAGGAGAAAGGACATACTTGAGGGAAGGAACATAACAATGAGAGGTGAAATTTACACCTAAGCACGCCACTAACACAAAACGACTAGCAACAGCTGAACAGGTAACCATACAAAGAGAACATGCAGAAAAGTCAATGCACTGTGGCGGGTGCCCAATATTCCTTATGGACTACGAGAAAAGGATTTACCGGTAGGTAATTAAAATCCTATTTTCTCTAGCATTCATAAGGGATATTGGGGAGACTTAGTACGATGGGGACGTCCCAAAGCTTCCAGAACGGGCGGGAATGTGTGGAGACTTCTGCAGCACTGCCTGCCCAAACTGGGTATCCTCTTTGGCCAGGGTATCAAACTTGTAGAATTTTACAAGAGTGTTCTTCCCTGACCAAGTAGTAGCTCAACATAGTTGCAAGGCCGAGATGCCACGGGCAGCCGCCCAGGAAGAGCCCACCGATCTTGTAGAGTGGGCCTTCAGAGACTTAGGAACAGGTAAGGCTGCCGACACATAGGCCTGTTGGATAGTAAGTCTAAGCCAATGAGCAATGGTCTGCTTTGAAGCAAGGCAGCACCTTTTCTGCACATCATAGAGCACGAATAGGGGAAGTCATTAGGACCTGATCGCACGCTGCCGTTTTTCGCAGCGATCAGGGCACTACTGCACATGCGTATACACTCAGAAACTGCACAAACTATTTTTGTACCGCTCGGCTGCACATGCAATCGCACCCTTGCACAGCAAATATACACTCCCAAGTGGGCGGCGACTATGCGTTTGCACGGCTGCAAAAAGTAGCTAGCGAGCGATCATCTCGGAATGACCCTCAAGGAATCTATCTTTCTGATCCCAGCTGTTCACTTGACATAGATCTTCAAGACTCGCACAGCATCCAATGCCTCTCGAGGAGCAGAAGTGCCGGAACCACAATAGTTTGATACAAGTGGAACGCAGAGATAACCTTCGGCAGGAACTGCTGCCTAGTCCTGAGCACCGCTCTGTCCTCATAAAAGACCAAGTAAGGGCTTTTACACGATAAGGCCCCTAATTATGAGACACGCCTACCAGAAGACAGGGCCAAAAACAACAGTCTTCCACGTGAGGTACTTGTCTTCTACCATCATCAGAGGTTCAAACCAGGAGGACTGTAGGAATTCCAACACAATATTCAAATCCAAGGGTCCCGTGGGTGGCACAAAAGGAGGTTGAATGTGAAACATCCCTTGCAAGGAGGTCTGAACTTCCGGCAATACTGCCAATATCTTCTGGAAGAAAATTGAGAGGGTTGAAATCTGGACCTTAATGGAACCCAGACGTAAGCTCTTATCCACACCAGCCTGCAGGAAACGTACCAAGAGGAACTCCACAGGCGGATATGTGCATTCCTCGCACCAAGAGACATATCTCATCCAGATATGATGATAATATTTTGACGTCACAGGTTTCCTGGCCTGAACCATGGTAGCAATAACCTTTTTGGAAAGGCCCTTGTGAGCTAGGATGTCCCGCTCAACTTCCATGTCGTCAAACAAAGCCTCCGTAAGTCCGGGTAGATAAACGATCCTTGTTGAAGATCTCTTCTCAATGGTAGCGGCCAAGGGTCTTCGACGGACATGACCAGAAGATCCGCGTACCAAGCCCTCTGAGGCCAATCCGGAGCAATCAGAATTGCCTGGACTCTGATTCCCGATTCGCTTTAGAACTGTCGAAGTCAAAAATATTACATAGAGAGAACATACAGACTCCACACATTATGAGTCGTTATACTTGCAAATACACGCAGCGAGCACAGCAATATATGGTAACATACGCATTTACACAGACATGCCACAGAGATAGATTCGACACATATTTCATACAGCACATAATTTAAACATATCAAGCACCAGACATCATAAAGTTTCAAATTATGTAATGGAGCAACGTCATGTATGTGTATCATTGGAAAGAAGCAAGATGGAAATGCCGTGTTTGGTATTAAAGCAACCAGATTAATGTGTATATCAATTTGATGCCTGTTATTAAGTTGTAGCTCATTGCAACAAGTAGATATGATTAAATGTATGAAAGCTAAAGTCACTCTTATTAGAACAATAGATTTCCTGGAAGACAGCATGCCTGACCAGTGGCTATCTCCTGTAATTACACCATCAAGGCTGGACCTTGCTTGCATATGAACTGACCAGTGACTCATCATGAATGAGAAAGTTCCCTCCCCTAGACTAGTCTGTGCACTCCCCCCAAACTACATAGTATATAGCTGATTGCAGACACAAGAGCTGGCTGTTCTTTTTGTCCCAGATGATGATGGAGATGCTGTCTGTACAGTGGCTGCATGATTTTACACAGAGAGAGTGATATGGAATGGAGACTTTATGTGAGCAAAATATGGTAATTGTATCGCTGGCCATGTATGTATTTGAATTAGTTTGTATTAACTGCTTACTGTGTAAATTGTAACTATATATATATATATATATATATATATATATATATATATATATATATACACACACACATATATACACACACATATATACACACATATATACATACTAGGTGCTTCATCGCGCCCTACGGGCGCTCTTCACACCGTCGAAAGGGGCTACGCCCCCTTAACCCATGCACGCCTTGCTGCGGTTCAATATTTGTACGAGTGGATAGAAGGGATAGAGAGACGCGGGCCGGTAGGGAGGGGATAGATAGAAGGGGGGCGGTAGGGAGGGGATAGAGAGACGCAGGGCGGCAAGGAGGGGATAGAGAGACGCAGGGCCGTAGGGAGGGGATAGAGAGACGCAGGGCGGTAGGGAGGGGATATATAGAGACGCGGGGCGGTAGGGAGGGGATAGAAAGACGCGGGGCGGTATGGAGGGGATAGAGAGACGCGGGTCGGCAGGGAGGGGAGAGAGAGACGCGGGGCGGTAGGGAGGGGATGGAGAGACGCGGGGCGGTAGGGAGGGGATGGAGAGACCCGAGGCGATAGGGAGGGGATACAGAGAGGCGGGGCGGCTGGGAGGGGATAGAGAGACGCCGGGCGGTAGGGAGGGGATACAGAGACGCGGGGCGGTAGGGAGGGGATACAGAGACGCGAGGCGGTAGGGAGGTGATACAGAGACGCAGAGCGGTAGGGAGGGGATACTGAGACGCGGGCGGTAGGGAGGGGATACAGAGGCATAGGGAGGAGGGGATAGAGAGAGGCGGGGCGGTAGGGAGGGGATATAGAGACGCGGGGCGGTAGGGAGGGGATATAGAGACGCGGGGCGGCTGGGAGGGGATATAGAGACGCGGGGCGGTAGGGAGGGGATAGAGACGCGGGGCGGCTCGGAGGGGATATAGAGAAGCGGGGCGGTAGGGAGGGGATAGAGAGACGTGGGGCGGTAGGGAGGGGATAGAGAGACGCGGGGCGGTTGGGAGGGGATAGAGAGACGCGGGGCGGTAGGGAGGGGATAGAGAGACGCGGGGCGGTAGGGAGGGGATAGAGAGACGCGGGGCGGTAGGGAGGGGATAGAGAGACGCGGGGCGGTAGGGAGGGGATAGAGAGACGCGGGGCGGTAGGGAGGGGATAGAGAGACGCGGGGCGGTAGGGAGGGGATAGAGAGATGCGGGGTGGTAGGGAGGGGATATAGAGACGCGGGTCGGCAGGGAGGGTCCCCAGTGAGGAAGCTGATGAAGAGAGGGGGGGAAAGTAGTGGAGGGGGAGGGCACCAGAAGAGGAGACTTGTGTAAAGTGGCGAGCAGACATAGAAACAGTGGGTAGGATGGCCGGAGGGACTCACCGTTGGGGCTGTGGGCGGCTGCTGCAGGCTGGTAAACAGTACAGTGTCCAGAGGCGTCACTGGGTCAGCATTTCAGCATTACTGTTACACACATCTCCCCCCCCCCTGCGGCCGAAAAGGGGGCGTGGCCTGCTGTGAAAGGGGCGTGGCCTCACAGGTCTGTTCTCTCTCGCTCCGGGGGTGTTTCCAGCTTGCCTGTAGATGCTGGCAGCCCCCGGAGACTGGAGAGTGTGTGCCGGCTGTGTGACAGGAGGAGAGTGCTGCAGGAGATGACGTCACTGCAGCACTCGCCTCCTGTCACAGCAGGAGAGCTGACAGCGGGATTTGTGCGGAGGCGGCGGCGGGTCTGTGTACACGGCGCAGGGAGGGCTATGAGAGCCTCCTCCTGCGCCACCCGTCCCTCCTAATGTGTATGCCGGGGGCGGCATCAGCCGTTGTTGTTGGGCCGGCGCCGCGGCCGGGGAATCAGAGCTGCTGATGGGTGGGGGGAGGGGAGAGAGAGAGATGGACAGGCAGCAGGAGCAGAGACTTGCTGACTCCGCCCACCGCTGTGACTCCACCCAGCGTTACGGGCAGAGTCACAGATTTAGACAAATATATAGGAGATACATATATATACACACACATATACAAAGGAGAAGCGGCACTCACGGCTGGATTCAAATGAAGACAATACCACAGCAGTGCGTATCAACGTTTCAATTCAATGGAATTTTCGTCAGGATACAAACAAGCATTGCAAAAAACTCACCTTATAACCCTCACCAATTGTGTCCAGGTGTGCACGCTAATCGGCGCGGCAGTCCGGAAGCGGCACCCGAAAATGACGTCACCGCAAGTGCGGCTGGCGTCCGTACGTCCCATCACCATAGTAACCCGGGAGTGTATACACGGGGAGCTGGGGAGAGTAGAAAGCAGCACCTAAGCACACGATGTCAAGCTCATGACATTGTATATAACACACTGAATATTCATCTATTATTGATAGAAGCAGGTTGTTGAGGTGAGAAGTCATCATGTCTATCCGAGGGCAGCCCCACCGGTCGATGATCTGCTGAAAAACCTGGTGGTGAAGCCCCCACTCTCCCGGGTGGAGAACGTGACAACTGAGGAAGCCCACTTTCCAGTTGTCCACTCCCGGAATGAAGATTGCGGACAGTGCTCTTGCATTTCTTATCGTCCAGAGGAGTATCCTTGACACCTCTCGCATGCAGGCCCTGCTTTTTGTCCCTCCTTGTCGATTGATCCCTGAGCAGAAGAGAGGCCTGAAGTAGAGCATTGTAATTGCCCGAAGTTCCAAAATGTTGACTGGACCTGACCACCTGCCCTGGAACTGAGCCCTCTGGGTGACAGCTCCCCATCCTCACAGGAGAGAAATTCTGGCCTGAGGTGACAGACAAATTATCCGGTTTATCTGAACATGTGATCCAGACCACCTGCTCAGGAAATCCAACTGTAAAGTTCTGGCATGGAATCTTCCATACTGGATCGCCTCGTATGAAGCAACCATTTTCCTCAGCAACCGTACACACGGATGGATGGATGGATACCCGAGTAGGCCGGAGAACCATGCGGACCATCTCTTGAAGTGTTCTCGCCTTGTCCTCTAGGAGAAACACTTTCTGGGCCACAGTATACAGTAACATTCACAGGAACATGAGCCTCTGAGTTGGTTCCAGGTGAGACTTCTGTAAATTGAGGATCCACCCATGGTGTGAAAGAAGCTGGATAGTGCGGGCTATATGGAGCAACAAAAGCTCCCTGGATCTTGCTTTTATCAAAAGGTCATCCAGGTAGGGGACAACATTCACCCTCTGGATCTGGAGTTGGAACATCATCTCCGCCTGAACCTTTGTAAAAACACCCTCGGAGCGTGGACAGGCCAAAGGGTAGTGCCTGGAACTGGTAGTGATCGTTCAGCAGGGCAAACCTCAGATAGGCCTGATGAGGTAGCCAAATCAGGATATGGAGATAGGCGTCTTATATCCAGGGAGACCATGAACTCCCTTTCTTCCAGGCCCGCAATCACTGGTCGCAAGGATTCCATCTTGAACTTGAAAACCTTTAGGTAACGGTTCAAGGATAACAGGTTGGAGTAGTAACCCTGTCCCTGTTGTTGCAGCGGCACCGGAACAATGATGTGGGATTGGACCAATTTTAGGATGGCCTGTTGCAGCGTAACACGCGCATCCTCCAAAGCTGGTGGGTAGGCACCCGTCATGCTGAGGCCTTAGTGGAAGCTGTACCGGTGCTATCCTGAGAACTGGCGATCGCTGGTTTTCTTGTCTTACCTCTGGTGCCTCTAGCCGCGTTGAAGGCACATCTGGCCCTAGATCTAAACCTGTTAGACTGAAAGGACTGGGTAGATGACCCCGGGTAGGAACACCTAGCCGGCGGGGCTCCAGAAGGGAGAAACGTGGATTTCCCCTCAGTAACTTTAGAAATCCACGTATCCAATTCTACCCCAAAGAGCCATTCCCCCAAAAAGGGGAGAGACTCTACACTGCGCTTGGATTCTGCGTCTGCTATTCAATTACGCAACCACAAGGCCCTGCGCGCTAACACTACCATAGCAGTGGTCCTAGCATTAACATTGCCTATCTCCTTGAGAGAGTCACACAGGACGCGTGCAGTGTCCTGAAAGTGCTTCGGGGGAGTCACTGTAGTGACCAAGGGGCATATCCCCCGAGAGGCCCTCCTGACTCTGAGGAGCCCAGGAATGAATGGCATGAGACTTCTAGCAACCCGTTATGACTGGCCTTTGAGACAGACCCGCTGCTGTGTAGACAGACTTTAGAATAGTCCCTATCTTCCTATCCCCAGGGTCCTTCATAGTGAAAAAGCCCGGGGCCAGCAGTACCGCATTTTTGGAAAGGCGCGCGACTGATACATCCACAGCCGGATGTTCTTCCCATAATTTTCTGCCCAGGAGCAAATGGGAAAGTGTGCAAAAACCATTTTGACACTTGGTACTTTTTATCTGAATTTTTCCAGGCTAACTTAAAACAAGTCACCTAACTCTGCAGAATCAGGGAAAGTGACACTGGGCTTATTCTGTGTGAAGAAAAACGACTGCTGTGACGCAGCCTCCTCTAGAGAGAGTTTAACACATCCCTTATAGCCAAAATGAGGGGTTCAATACCCTGTGTAGAAGGGGAATCCCCAGTAATAGGTTCCAATTCCTCCCCCTCCAGTATTTCCTCATCTGAATCAGATAGCAATGCAGGTAACTTACGTTTTTGTGGACCTGAACTAGGGAGGGGGGGCTGGTCAGCCCTTGCAGCCAGATCTGCAACAGCTTGCTGCAATTGTTGTGTCTTTTGAGCATTTTCAGTGAGCTGAGATGACATATCTGACATCATATTTTCAATGGCACCTAGCCAGGAAGGCTCCTGACTCCCCCCCCCCAGTCCCCTCACTGAGCTGAAAGGACTGACTACATTGCTCACAGGATAATGAACCAGACGTAGCAGGAGAGAATCTGGTGTGACAGACTGCATAATTGGTGTTTTACCATGATCACAGTAAAATCACTTACATACACATAGGGGTCAATTCTATTCGGCAAATAAAGAATAGCGCCGGGAATTAGCTCCCGACGCTATTCAATTCTGCTACTAGTTGCCCGCAATTGTCGGGAATTCTTCTCTCATCCCCAGGGGATGAGAGAATAAACCCGACAAAAGTGCTGCCTCGCGGCCGGCGCGAGGCTGATTCTGTCGGGAATCAGCCTCGCGCCGGGTAGTTAAGTCGGAGAATGCCCGTTCTCCCGACAAAACTACCTGTTAAGTCGGCGAGAACGGGACATCGCCGACTTAACTTTAGCTGAATTGAATAGCGTCGGGAGCTAATTCCCGGCGCTATTCTTTAGTTGCCGAATAGAATTGACCCCATAGACAAGTAGTATGATAGCAAGCCTGCCCTTACTGTATGTGAGGGAGATGGAGAGAGAAGGAGACCAGCACACCCCAAGCTAAACAGCCCCAGTGAGGCTGTGAGCTGATATATCACAGTATAACACTGGTATTCTGCCCTGTTTAAGGACACAAATTGTGGACAATAGCGGCTCTCCCCTTTGCTACACCCCTGTACCAGTTTTCAGCGATGTTCTGCCTGTCTGGAGGAGCTGTGTGTGCCTGCTGCTGCAGCTGTAAGCAGAGGAAGGTGCAAAATGCCCCTGGTCCCGCTCAGAGGAAGCTCCGCCCCCTGTAATGGCACCAGAGCTAGTGTGTTTTTTTTATACTGGCAATGTCTCCCAAACAGCTTAAAAACATCACACAAATGTTAGTTTAAGCCACCGCTAGCCAGTGTACCCAGGGGGCTATAGCAGATCCCCCCAGGAGGGTCCCGTATGCCACCCCTGCGTTTTGCTGCACCAAGAAACCAGGGGGGACCCCCCTAGCAGGGCCCCCGGTTTGTACTCACTACTGTCAACACCTTCAGGCTACTCTTAGGGGTGTGCGGCGTGCTGCGATTGTGACCGCAAAGGCGCAGTGCCCCGCGGTGCAACAACCTCTCAGGACGGTGGTCCTGAACCCGGGAAGCGGCTCTGATGCCTCGCAAGACCACTGACCGCCCCCCCCCCCCCACCCCCTCCCTAACTCTCATGCTACAGGAATGCTGTTGCCCAAACAGCATACTCAAAATAATAAAAGTTTAAAAGAAACTGAAGAAAACTTTCTGGAGCTTCAGAGATGTGCATCCTCTCCTGAGGGCACTGTTTTCTAAACTAGCCGTGGGAGGGGGCATAGAGAGGAGGAGCTAGTACACCCAGCTGAAGAAATTTAAAGTGCACCGTCTCCTTTGGATCCCGTCTATACACCATCGTACCAAGTCTCCCCAATATCCCTTATGGCTGCTAGAGAAACAGATGTTTCTTGATTTCTGAACCATGCCATTAAAAATACAAGACCCATAAACAAAACGCAGTACAAATGTGAGCCCATCAAAGTTTATAGCACAACAAATAAAACTGTATAGAGATTCAGTATTACCAGCACTACATGAGATAAATAAAAAAAAACTACTCACCAGCTCAACTTTTGGACCTAGACCTTCAAAGATCTTGTGCGCTTCCTCTGCTTTTTTCTGCAAGACAGTTATTTCAGGTTTCATAACTTCACCAGAAATAAAGAAAAACCTTTCAATAGCCTTACATCAAGGCCTACCACGCAACCATCTTACAAGCTGCAGTCATACAGGTTATTTAAAGGTTGCAGCCAAAGTCTTATCTACCGAACTGTACCACATATTGAAAGGTCTGAATTGGATAAGAAAATTTAATTTTTAACTAAGTATGTGCATATGTCTTTTAGAAAGAGACTGTACAATTTAGTCAAATACATCCACCATTTCACTACACATAAAGCAAACTACTAGCTAGAGAGACGTGGTTTACATGTCTATATTGTAAAAGAACCAATACCTAATGCACACAGAATACAATAGGTCACCGCTGTAACCCTTTATTTGTTATTAAAACACAACACCTCCAACCCAAAAAGCAGCACAGTTAAACGTTCCCCAGAGTCTGCACTGTTGTGTCAAACTCTCCTACTGCAGCCTAACACCCAAGTCATTTTTTTTTGGATAAAATAATACGTTTATTGGAAATTATTCAACTAGTGGCGAACCCTACTTTACTTAGTAGTACATAGCTAGGGATAATTAGTCAAAAGGTTATTTTAAAACATAAATGAAAACTAAAATAAACATTGTTTAATGGGACTTTAATATAGAGGTTTTTGTTAATACATTTGCTAACCAAAGTATTTGAACATTATAAATAAGAATTTACTTACCGATAATTCTATTTCTCGGAGTCCGTAGTGGATGCTGGGGTTCCTGAAAGGACCATGGGGAATAGCGGCTCCGCAGGAGACAGGGCACAAAAAAGTAAAGCTTTACTAGGTCAGGTGGTGTGCACTGGCTCCTCCCCCTATGACCCTCCTCCAGACTCCAGTTAGGTACTGTGCCCGGACGAGCATACACAATAAGGGAGGCATTTTGAATCCCGGGTAAGACTCATACCAGCCACACCAATCACACCGTACAACTTGTGATCTAAACCCAGTTAACAGTATGACAACAGAAAGGGCCTCTTAAAGATGGCTCCTTAACAATAACCCGAATTAGTTAACAATAACTATGTACAAGTATTGCAGATAATCCGCACTTGGGATGGGCGCCCAGCATCCACTACGGACTCCGAGAAATAGAATTATCGGTAAGTAAATTCTTATTTTCTCTATCGTCCTAAGTGGATGCTGGGGTTCCTGAAAGGACCATGGGGATTATACCAAAGCTCCCAAACGGGCGGGAGAGTGCGGATGACTCTGCAGCACCGAATGAGAGAACTCCAGGTCCTCCTTTGCCAGGGTATCAAATTTGTAAAATTTTACAAACGTGTTCTCCCCCGACCACGTAGCTGCTCGGCAGAGTTGTAATGCCGAGACCCCTCGGGCAGCCGCCCAAGATGAGCCCACCTTCCTTGTGGAGTGGGCTTTTACAGTTTTAGGCTGTGGCAGGCCTGCCACAGAATGTGCAAGTTGAATTGTGTTACAAATCCAACGAGCAATCGACTGCTTAGAAGCAGGTGCGCCCAACTTGTTGGGTGCATACAATATAAACAGCGAGTCAGATTTTCTGACTCCAGCCGTCCTTGCAATGTATATTTTTAAGGCTCTGACAACGTCCAACAACTTGGAGTCCTCCAAGTCGCTAGTGGCCGCAGGCACCACAATAGGTTGGTTCAGATGAAATGCTGATACCACTTTAGGGAGAAAATGCGGACGAGTCCGCAGTTCTGCCCTATCCGAATGGAAGATTAGATAAGGACTTTTATAAGATAAAGCCGCCAATTCAGATACTCTCCTGGCAGAGGCCAGGGCTAGTAACATAGTCACTTTCAATGTGAGATATTTCAAATCCACCTTTTTCAATGGTTCAAACCAATGGGATTTGAGGAAATCTAAAACTACATTTAGATCCCACGGTGCCACCGGAGGCACCACAGGAGGCTGTATATGCAGTACTCCCTTGACAAAAGTCTGGACCTCAGGGACAGAGGCCAATTCTTTTTGGAAGAATATTGACAGGGCCGAAATTTGAACCTTAATGGATCCCAATTTGAGACCCATAGATAATCCTGATTGCAGGAAATGTAGGAAACGACCCAGTTGGAATTCCTCCGTCGGAACCCTCCGATCCTCGCACCACGCTACATATTTTCGCCAAATGCGGTGATAATGTTTCACGGTGACTTCCTTCCGTGCCTTAATCAAGGTAGGAATGACTTCTTCTGGAATGCCTTTCCCTTTTAGGATCTGGCGTTCAACCGCCATGCCGTCAAACGCAGCCGCGGTAAGTCTTGAAAAAGACAGGGACCCTGCTGTAGCAGGTCCCTTCTCAGAGGTAGAGGCCACGGTTCGTCCGTGAGCATCTCTTGAAGTTCCGGATACCAAGTCCTTCTCGGCCAATCCGGAACCACTAGTATTGTTCTTACTCTTCTTTGCCGTATGATCTTCAATACCTTTGGTATGAGCGGCAGAGGAGGAAACACATACACTGACTGGTACACCCAAGGAGTTACCAGTGCGTCCACAGCTATTGCCTGTGGATCTCTTGACCTGGCGCAATATTTGTCCAGTTTCTTGTTGAGGCGAGACGCCATCATGTCTACAATTGGTCTTTCCCAACGGTCTATTAACATGTTGAAGACTTCTGGATGTAGACCCCACTCTCCCGGATGAAGATCGTGTCTGCTGAGGAAGTCTGCTTCCCAGTTGTCCACGCCCGGGATGAACACTGCTGACAGTGCTATCACGTGATTCTCCGCCCAGCGAAGAATCTTGGCAGCTTCTGCCATTGCACTCCTGCTTCTTGTGCCGCCCTGCCTGTTTACATGGGCGACCGCCGTGATGTTGTCCGACTGAATCAACACCGGCTTTCCTTGCAGGAGAAGTTCCGCCTGGCTTAGAGCATTGTAGATTGCTCTTAGTTCCAGAATGTTTATGTGAAGAGACTTTTCCAGACTCGTCCATACTCCCTGGAAGTTTCTTCCTTGTGTGACTGCTCCCCAGCCTCTCAGGCTGGCGTCCGTGGTCACCAGGATCCAATCCTGAATGCCGAATCTGCGGCCTTCTAATAGGTGAGCCTTCTGCAACCACCACAGAAGTGACACCCTTGTCTTTGGTGACAGGGTTATTCGCAGGTGCATCTGCAGATGCGACCCTGACCATTTTGTACTGACACTTTTCCTGGTTTTAGGAGGTTCCTGACCAGATCGGATAACTCCTTGGCTTTTTCCTCTGGAAGGAAAACCTTTTTCTGAACCGTGTCCAGAATCATTCCTAGGAACAGCAGACGAGTTGTCGGGATTAAATGGGATTTTGGAATATTCAGAATCCACCCGTGTTGTCTTAGCACCTCTTGAGATAGTGCTAAAGCTGTCTCCAGCTGTTCTCTGGACCTTGCCCTTATTAGGAGATCGTCCAAGTATGGGATAACTAATACGCCTTTTCTTCGAAGAAGAATCATCATCTCGGCCATTACCTTGGTAAAGACCCGAGGCGCCGTGGACAATCCGAACGGCAGCGTCTGAAACTGATAGTGACAGTTTTGAACAATGAACCTGAGGTACCCCTGGTGTGCGGGGTAAATCGGAACGTGTAGATACGCATCCTTGATGTCCAAGGATACCATAAAGTCCCCTTCTTCCAGGTTCGCTATCACTGCTCTGAGTGACTCCATCTTGAACTTGAACTTTTTTATGTAGAGGTTCAAGGACTTCAGATTTAGAATAGGCCTTACCGAGCCATCCGGCTTCGGTACCACAAATAGAGTGGAATAATACCCCTTTCCTTGTTGTAATAGGGGTACTTTGACTATCACCTGCTGAGCGTACAGCTTGTGAATGGCTTCCAACACCCTCTCCCTTTCGGAAGAGACGGTTGGTAAGGCAGACTTCAGGAAACGATGAGGAGGATCCGTCTCTAATTCCAACCTGTACCCCTGAGATATTATCTGCAGGATCCAGGGGTCTACCTGCGAGTGAGCCCACTGCGCGCTGTAATTTTTGAGACGGCCCCCCACTGTCCCCGAGTCCGCTTGAGAGGCCCCAGCGTCATGCTGAGGTTTTTGCAGGAGCCGGGGAGGGCTTCTGTTCCTGGGAAGGAGCTGCCTGTTGGTGTCTCTTCCCTCTTCCTCTGCCTCGTGGCAGGTACGACAAGCCCTTTGCTCTCTTATTTTTGTAGGAGCGAAAAGGCTGCGGTTGAAAGGTCGGTGCCTTTCTCTGTTGGGGAGTGACTTGAGGTAAAAAAGTGGATTTCCCGGCAGTAGCCGTGGCCACAAAGTCTGATAGACCAACTCCAAATAACTCCTCCCCTTTATACGGCAAAACCTCCATGTGACGTTTTGAATCCGCATCGCCTGTCCACTGTCGTGTCCATAAGGCTCTTCTGGCTGAAATGGACATAGCACTCACCCGAGATGCCAGTGTGCAAATATCCCTCTGTGCATCACGCATATAGATAAATGCATCCTTTATTTGTTCTAACGACAGTAAAACATTGTCCCTATCTAGGGTATCAATATTTTCAATCAGGGATTCTGACCAAACTACTCCAGCACTGCACATCCAGGCAGTTGCTATAGCTGGTCGTAGTATAACACCTGCATGTGTGTATATATTCTTTTGAATAACTTCCATCTTTCTATCTGATGGATCCTTAAGTGCGGCCGTCTCAGGAGAGGGTAACGCCACTTGTTTGGATAAGCGTGTGAGCGCCTTGTCCACCTTAGGGGGTGTTTCCCAGCGCGCCCTAACCTCTGGCGGGAAAGGGTATAATGCCAATAACTTTTTTGAAATTATCAACTTTTTATCAGGAGCAACCCACGCTTCATCACACACGTCATTTAATTCTTCTGATTCAGGAAAAACTGTTTGTAGTTTTTTCACACCATACATAATACCCTGTTTTACGGTATCTGTAGTATCAGCTAAATGTAACGTCTCCTTCATTGCCAAAATCATATAACGTGTGGCCCTACTGGAAAATACGTTTGAATTTCTACCGTCGTCACTGGAATCAGTGCCCGTGTCTGGGTCTGTGTCGACCGACTGAGGCAAAGGGCGTTTTACAGCCCCTGACGGTGTTTGAGGCGCCTGGACAGGCATTAATTGATTGTCCGGCCGCCTCATGTCCTCAACTGACTGTTTAAGGGAAGATAAACCATCACGTAATTCCACAAATAAAGGCATCCATTCTGGTGTCGACCCCCTGGGGGGTGACATCTGCATATTTGGCAATTGCTCCGCCTCCACACCAATATCGTCCTCATACATGTCGACACCACGTACCGACACACACCGCAAACTCACAGGGAATGCTCTAATGAAGACAGGACCCACTAGCCCTTTTGGGGAGACAGAGGGAGAGTCTGCCAGCACACACCACAAAGCGCTACATATACAAGGGATATCCTTATATTAAGTGCTCCCTTATAGCTGCTTTAATATATATATATATATAGCCATTAATGTGCCCCCCCTCTCTGTTTTACCCTGTTTCTGTAGTGCAGTGCAGGGGAGAGACCTGGGAGCCGTTCTGACCAGCGGAGCTGTGACAGAAAATGGCGCCGTGTGCTGAGGAGATAGGCCCCGCCCCTTTTTCGGCGGGTTCTTCTCCCGCTATTTTTCCAGTCAGGCAGGGGTTAAATATCTCCATATAGCCCCTATGGGCTATATGTGAGGTATTTTTAGCCTTGTATAAGGTTTATATTTGCCTCTCAGAGCGCCCCCCCCCAGCGCTCTGCACCCTCAGTGACTGCCCAGTGAAGTGTGCTGAGAGGAAAATGGCGCACAGCTGCAGTGCTGTGCGCTACCTTATGAAGACTGAGGAGTCTTCAGCCGCCGGTTTCCGGACCTCTTCACGCTTCAGCATCTGCAAGGGGGTCGGCGGCGCGGCTCCGGGACCGGACTCCACGGCTGGGCCTGTGTTCGATCCCTCTGGAGCTAATGGTGTCCAGTAGCCAAGCAGCAAATCCACTCTGCATGCAGGTGAGTTTACTACTTTCCCCCTAAGTCCCACGTTGCAGTGATCCTGTTGCCAGCAGGACTCACTGTAAAGAAAAAAACCTAAACTAAACTTTCTCTAAGCAGCTCTTTAGGAGAGCCACCTAGATTGCACCCTTCTCGTTCGGGCACAAAATCTAACTGGAGTCTGGAGGAGGGTCATAGGGGGAGGAGCCAGTGCACACCACCTGACCTAGTAAAGCTTTACTTTTTTGTGCCCTGTCTCCTGCGGAGCCGCTATTCCCCATGGTCCTTTCAGGAACCCCAGCATCCACTTAGGACGATAGAGAAATTATATTATGTTTTCTGCTGAACAAAATGTCTGACTTTGGCTAGTTTATTTCAATCTAGTCTCTGTGAGATTCCCTTACTAACAGTTACCGTATAGTGGGCCTGATTCACGTTTGTTAGCAAATCAAAAAAGCACACAAATGGGCAATAACCATGTTGCCCTGCAGGTGGGGCAGATGCAACATGTGCAAATCTCTCTGCACATGTTACATCTGCCCTACCTGCGGTGCAACATGGTTTTGCCTAGTTGTGTATTTTTTAACTTTACTAACAAACCTGAATCAGGTTTAGTGTTCCTTTACCCTGGAGAGGGACAGAGGTCTGAGTGATTGGCTTACATGCTCCTAGATAACACAAATGCACTGTTAAGACACAAGGACATGATCAGGGACATCACTGCAAGTTAGAGTATCCAGCAATGGTTTGTGATTTGACCCAAATGCATGGTACATGCACACTGGCATTTCCTCTGTGCCCATATTCCAGAAAGGTAAATTGCAGTCACCTAAACGTAAGCTCAGCTAAAACACATCACTAGAATGGGAACACTGTTCCCTTTGAACATAACTTTGAAGATTAATGGGACAGAAAGAACAGACATGGAGTAATGAACACTTTATTATAGTATTTTGATTTGTATTCTTTCATTATACTTTGTTCAAAAGTAATGGGCCCTACACACTGGCTGATGTGTACGCCCAATATGAACAATCTTGTTCAGTAATGGAGAAATTGTTCATATCTTTCAGTGTGTAGGCACCAACGATGAGGGGCCCTGCAGTCATTCATCGTTGGTGACGGCTCGTTTATACCTGCAAGCCAATATGGACAATATCGTCCATATCAGCATGCAGGGCTATGGGGCCAGGTGACATCAGGGATTGAAGAAACTTCAACCCCCCTCCCCACACCAAGCCAAACTACAAGTCTTACAAAATAATGTTCTTCTGTGTCTTGTTACTAGGCTTTACTGTCAATAGGTTTTTCATTATACAAACAAAAAACATGCTTACAATCTCAGCCAAAAAAAGGTTGGAAACCACACATTTAAGTTCAGTCCAAAGAGTAACAAAAACAACTTCATTGGACATGCCTTATTCTGCTAGTTGTATAATTTCTGTGACTACAAAAGACAACACCAAACACACACATTAGGATCAGTCCAATTAGGTCCTGCAAGCCGTTCTCACGGCAAACTCGCACAGCAAATTACATTTGCAATGCATTTCCAAACAGTGAATATGACATTTTTTGGTTGGTGTGTATCTTCACAATGAGCAGGTAAAAACTTAGGGAAAATCTTTATTTTAAGGAAAAAAATGTTGTGACACAGTGCAGCTGGTACACCTGTTCTAACGAATAATCATGTACTTGGAGTGGTTTAAATAGTATTATTTGGCCACTAAAGACATGTTAGTTTTCAGATGAATTTCTCTAAAATGCTCAATTGCGGGTTAAATGATGTGGGAGAGGTATGTGGAGAGAGGAGTTTTTGAAATTGCAGATAAAGGTAAAGGTGTTTATTCCAACTTTTTTCAAATGTGTATAAAAAATACTGAAAACTTACTATACAGACATTTTTCTATATGCCAAAATGCTTTAAAGACTTTAATTTGATATAAAACACTTCCCTTTGAACCATTCATAAGCAGTGCAGAGAGAGTGTGTGTGTGGAGTGGGGGTTACAATTGTGTTGGATGTTATAAATAGATTGTTTCAACCTAATTTAATCATTTAAAAAAAACAGCAATTTCTGAGCAGTTTTTGGAAAAAATATTAGCAAGATAAGTGGTTAAAAACCTCCAGAACGAGGGGCGTGGCTTGATAGCAGACCCGAATAGATGTGCTGAGCTGGAGCTCCTGCCTTGGGAATATATTTTACCCTATTTAAACTGCTCCCTGGTGATCTGGGGTACACTCTCCCGCATATTGGAGACCCCCTGCATCGACTGATGTGATTTGAGGAGCAGAGGAATGTGCCCTGCATCTGTACAAACTGCGGCCTACCATCCCTTCAGAAGCCGGGGCCTCAATTTGTGCACGGATCCGTAACAAAAGACCCTCAGCCTCACCTTACACCCCTGTTGTGCCCTCTGACTTTCCCTGCTGCCCCTTGGGTCTGCCCACGGCTGTGAGAAGATACCTGCTGTGCCGTGCACCGTTTCTACAGCTTCCAGAGACCGCGGCCTGCTGCACCTCCGGAGGCCGGGGACTAAATTTGCGGGACTGCCCAGAAACGAGCTCCAAGAGCGCGGCCCGACGGAAGCTCCAGACGACTTGTAAATATCTCCCCCACCCGCCGCGGCCCTCCCTGCTGCCTCCGCACCTCAGTGTGATCTCCCCAGAGACCCGCCGGCCGCTATCCCTGTGCAGCACCGTCCGCGGCATCTTCCGGCGGCCCGCGGCCTACACATCCTCCGGAGACCGGGACCTGGAGTTCGGAGGTTCCCCATCGCGGACTTCCGGGAGTCACGAGTGGCGGCTGTTTGAGACCCGGACAGTGTACCCTGGTCCCCGCACTCCCTCACCACCCCTCCTGCAGTTCTGGCCGGGCTCTAACTTGTGGTAGCATCCCCAGAGGGCCTCTCTGCTCCTGGGCCCTGTGCTGCAGCAGCCATCACCCCTTCTCTGCTGGTCAGATGTCAGAGGGGCATCACCCTGCTGCTGCCTGAGCCCTGTCCTGCCTGGCCTGCACTGAAAAGAGCCCCGGAGCCAAGTGGTAACCACCGTAATCGGTGCCGCACATTGGGGGTCAGCTGCATTGGAATTGCAAACTCCGAGCCACCAGCTGCTGTCTCTCCCCCCCTGATACAGTGTAATCCACGCTTGCCCCAGCCTGCAGGGAATCAAACCTCTGGATACCAATATTTCGGGGCGGCTCCTGTCCTCTGCACGTCTCCCGGGACAATGACCTAATACTGCAATTTGTCCTACCTGGACCGCGACAATTCTTTTAATACCTAACACACCTTTCTACTGAACTTACATCTACTAAGCAGCGTTTGTGTCTCCCTTCTTTTTATTTTTATTTACCCGCCTACCCTATCAGTCCACAATGGCGCAAAAAAATAAAAAAAATTCCCAGGCCCCCACAAATTTTTTTGGGACAAAAGCCAAAGGCCCATCCCCTCCTGCATTGCTCACGGACTCTCCTTCCTCCCCCTGTTCATCAGAGACGGGTATAGATCCACAGATCCAAGCAGTTATGACAAGTTTACTTGAGGGGGTCCAGTCTGCCTTTAAGCAAGAACTCTCTACAGCTATTGCCGACTTCAAATCTGACCTTACGGCTCTTGGCAACCGCACAGACGCACTTGAATCCAAGACAGACGACCTATGCCGCTCTCAGCAACGCCTAGACTCTGAACTCTCTAGACTCCATGATGAGATGGAGGAACTCAAAGAACGGCAAGAAGACCAGGAGAATCGTTCCCGTCGCAATAATTTGCGTATCCGCAATATAGCGGAATCGATTCTTAGCTCGACCCTACCGTCCTTCCTGAAAGATTTCTTTCAACACGTATTGCCTGACCTTTCTGATAGCGATTGTCTATGCGACAGGGCACACAGAGCACTCCGAGCGAAACCAGCCCCTTCTCAACCGCCCAGAGATGTCATAGTGCGTCTACATTATTTCCGCTCAAAGGAACGGATCCTAATGTCTGTTCGAGACTCCCCAATGATTGACTTCCGGGATATGCAACTGCAGGTCTTCCAGGATCTAGCCCCATCTACTATTCAGAAACGCCGTGATCTCCAGCCCGTTACTAGGATTCTACGGCAGCATCAAATACGGTACAGATGGGGATTCCCTTTCATGCTGCAGATTACGGTGAACAACTCCACCCACTCCATTAAAACCTTAGCTCAGGGTCAGGATTTGTTGGCTAAGCTGGACCTCCTCCCTGTACCGCCACCTGATAGCGAGTCTGCCTCTCCCTCTGGTCCACGACACCCTCGGATCCCACCGCCTGAATGGACAAGGGTGACCCGTCATCGCAATGGCACTACTGATCCTCCCTGATCTTAGTAGTCACTCTTGACTACAACAAGATAGTTCTCATTATTCTAGAGATATGTCTCCTTAAATGCTCTTTGTTGGCAGGCAGGGGCCACGGCCCCCGTCTTACCTTTTTCACTCAACTGTTATTGGTTATTATATGGTTAATCAGGCTTTGGCATAGGTTATATGTTGAGCCTAGCTCTATGATATTGTGTTGAGCTGGCTTTGCTTAATCCGATTTTCCCTGGTTTCCTTTTCTCTCCCCTATAACCCCCCCCCCTTCTACCCCCATACCCCTCCCTCTTTTATCCCCCCCTCCTTTTTTTTTTTTAATCCCCCTTTTTTTTTTTTTTTTTTTACGACACAGTACGTTTTTCTTTATCTTTTGTGTGTGTTCCGAGTTATGTAGCTGAATTTTCGGCTGTTGCCGATATAACTGTTGCGGTCCAGAGGGACCTGGTTTTCTGCTCCCACTACCCCCGTGCTCCCTTTATCTGCGCTTAAGTATATAATGTTTCTTATTTGTGTAGCGGTCCTTGATTGGGACCCTATGTTTCAGGGTTCTTTCCCGTATGGGTTTTCTATCACTCCCTCTTTCTCTATATCTCTACTCCTTGTTTCTTGCTGTCCCTTCTCTCTCTCCTTCACTCTTCCCCCCCGGGATGGGTCTCTGTTGATTCTTTTCCATTCTCTGGTATCACATGGCACTTAAGTTGTTCTCTGTAAATGTTAACGGGCTTAATTCTCCCAAGAAACGTACAGTGATGTTATCCGCCTGCAGGAGGGAAAAGGCTGACATAGTCTTCCTTCAGGAGACCCATTTCACTGGTACACACTCTCGACTTCAAGGTAAGCAGTTTTCACAAACCTTTTTTGCTTCTGCCGATTGTAAGAAACGGGGGGTGGCTATACTGATTCATCGTAGTATCCCATTTGTACATAATGCAAGTAATTGGCACGCTTCGCACAGAAACTCTAACACTTGTGTCCATATATGCCCCGAATCAAGACCAATCACGTTTTTTCCGCACACTCTTTCAGCGCCTTAACAGAGTAGCGCAGGGCCACATCATTTTAGGTGGGGATTTTAATACCGTGATCGATCCCCTCTTAGATAAATCTAACCCTCCTAAAAATAAGAAGGAAGCATCCCCGACTGAGGCCTCTCTCACATTAATTTCCTCCCTGGCATAGCTTAATCTGAGAGATACCTGGCGTCTTAAACACTCCACTGCTAGGGATTATACTCACTTCTCTGCACCTCACCAACATTACTCTCGGATCGATATGATCCAAGTGTCTCAATCACTCACGACAATGATTTCTGATACAGGTATCACCCCTTGCTCATGGACAGACCATGCGGGGGTCTATATCCTCATAGAAATCTATAGAACCCCTAATAAAACACGTAAATGGCGTCTAGATGACACCCTTCTTACACATTCCTCCACTCTTTTAGACACCAAATCAACTTTGGAATTTTTTTTCAAGGAAAACGCCTCCCCAGAAGTCTCTCCTAGTCTGGTTTGGGAAGCGCACAAAGCCACTATCCATGGTCACTTCATGTCCAAGGCCTCTGCTATACGTAAAAAAGCAGCACAGGAAATTTCCTCACTAGAATCAAAAATTTCTGCGCTCTTAACCCAACATAAAAATACCCCAAGCGACTCCCTACGCTCCCAGATTGATAGCTTCAGAGGTCAGTTAAATGCCCTTTTATCGCGACGCGCAGCAGCTATACTACAGAAGCTCCGTCAGAAATTTTATGACAAAGCGGATAAAATCGATAGTCTCTTGGCCAACAAATTGAGAAGCAAGCGTGCTACGGGAATGATAGAAAAACTTCACTCCAACACATTAAATATGCCTACTTATGACCCAAGACAGATGGTAGAAGAATTTCGGGAGTTTTATAGTTCCTTATATAACCTTCCTGCCCCTCCTCTCTCCTCTGATGGTCCAGAGGGTATATGCTCATACCTATTAAACACCCCCCTGCCACGTCTGACAGAGAGACAGATCTCTCTTCTTAACGAGTCTATCTCGTTGGAAGAGACAGTTGCCGCTATCAAATCCATGCGTTCATCAGCCGCACCTGGACCAGATGGCTTCACCGCCCAGTATTACAAAACTTTCCACACAGAATTGGCCCCTTACCTTACCTCGCTCTTTAATAAAGTTTTAGAGGGGGCATCGTTTGCGCCGGCAACTGTGCACGCTGACATTATCGTGATCTCGAAACCGGAGAGAGACCCCACACAATGTTCCAATTATCGCCCGATATCATTACTAAATGTTGATCTTAAGATTTACGCAAAAATCTTGGCCAATCGACTAGCTCCCCTGCTTACACAATTGATACACCCAGACCAAGTGGGCTTTATTCCTGGCCGACAAGCCTCCGATAATACCAGGAGAGCTATAGATCTGATATGCTCTATTCATAAACAAAAATTACCCTCATTGTTATTAGCACTGGATGCCGAGAAGGCATTTGACAGGATATCTTGGTCCTTCACCTTCTCGGTACTCCGAAAGATGGGCTTCTCTGGCAAATTTCTGGAAGGTGTCTCGGCGCTTTATAGATCTCCTACTGCCACGGTTTCTGTCAACCGCCTCACCTCCGCTGTTTTCGGAATCACTAATGGCACCAGACAGGGATGCCCGCTCTCCCCCCTATTATTTGCCCTGGTTATGGAACCGCTGGCAGCAAGGATCCGAACTAATACAGATATAGCTGGAGTGCGGGTAGGCCAATCTGAGCATAAAATTGCTTTATACGCAGACGACGTCCTCTTGTCCCTGGGATCCCCGACTCAGTCGCTGCAGCCGCTTCTCTCTGAAATTGACCTCTACTCTAAGCACTCAGGCTACAAAATTAACGCGAGTAAAACCGAAGTATTGAATTTTTACATTCCTGGCCCGGTTAAGCTCTCTTTAGAAAAATCCTTTCCATTTCAGTGGCACAAACAAAAGATTAAATATTTAGGCATTTTCCTAACACATAGCCACCACCAACTATACCAGGCTAATTTCCCTAGACTTTTAGACCGCATTAAATCGGACTTGTCCTCTTGGTCCGGCCTTTTTATCTCTTGGATAGGTAGAGTGAACTCAGTAAAGATGAACGTACTCCCTCGGATACTATACCTATTCCAAACTCTCCCGATATTTATCCCTCCATCTGCCTTCAAATTCCTACAGTTTCACACATCACAATTTATATGGGCGAATAAGCGTCCCCGAGTCAGACTGAAACTATTACAGCGCCCCTCATGTAGTGGCGGCTTGGGCATCCCAGATTTTAGAAGATACTACTTAGCAGCGCAGCTCTCACACTGTGTGCAATGGTGTAATCCAGAGTCACGGAGGGTTTGGGTATCCATAGAAGCTGCTGAATTGGGTCTCTCTACTCTCTCTTCTCTCCTTTGGCTTCCGAAACCCCGCCGCCCTAGAAATGTGGCCTCTCACCCTTTGGTGTCTCGCTCACTGACGATTTGGGACTCTGCCAATAAAAAATACAGCTTGGCCCCGGCCCCCTCCCCCATCATCCCTATATTACACAACCCAGCATTTACCCCTGGTACGCACAAATCACTATTTGCCCCTTGGCAAGAAAGAGGTATTTTATATCTGAATGATATCACCAAAGACACTAGCTTTCCTCAGTTTTCCCAGATTCAGGAAGATATTGATATCCCGCCCAAATATTTTTACCAATATTTACAACTTCGGCACTTTCATTCCGCAATGGGCCACATCCTCTCTAGCAGACCTCTGACCACGTTCGAGGCAGTGTGTTTCAGACGTCACTCAACCAAAGGTTTAACTTCCCTCCTATATGCCGCCCTTGACAGAAAACCACCCTCTCAACGTGATCCTCACGAGAGAGCATGGGAACTGGATCTGGGCTCGACCTTAGATGATGAGGAATGGACTGAGGCCTGGGGTAACGCCGCATCTAGCTCCATATGCGTCCGAATCAAAGAAAACGTGTACAAATTATTATATAGATGGTACTACGTACCGTCTCGCCTAAGCAAAATGTACCCGGATACATCGGATAGATGCTGGAGAGGATGTGGTGCAGAGGGCTCTTTCCTACATATATGGTGGTCGTGCCCTAAAATTGTAAATGTTTGGAGAGAGGTGATTGATCTCATTACTAATATGCTACAGATTCCCATCCCTTATGATCCTAAACACATTCTTCTCCCCCTAAACCTGCCAACACTGTCAAGCCACCAAAATAAACTACTGCGGCATATAGCTTCGGCAATGACATGTCAACTGGCCGCAGATTGGAAAAACCCCACTCCACCTTCCATGCAGTCTATAATTACCCGCATATGGTACGTTTACCGTATGGACTATATGACTAGTATCATTAATTGCTCCTCCAAGTCATTTGATAAAATATGGGGTCCTTGGCTGACTACACAACATGCCCCTTCACCTTTCAACTAATACCCTATGTTCTACCTGATGGAACCCTCCCGGGGACCCCAATCTACCATACTCTACCCTTCTGTATCTTCCTCTTTCTCTTCTCCTTCTATCTCTCTCTTCATATCTTATCCTATACTATTTCTCAGTATTAGTCGGTTAGACTTCTGGCCGACTGTTATTCTATATGTCTTATTATACCCACTCTCAGGGTCAAAAATTGATCATTTTTTTTCTTGATTCTATATGTTTGTACCAACTATTAGATTATATCTGTACTGTATTACGCTATAATTGCCAACTGTTGGTTTCTGTTTGCTGTCTATGATCTCAAGAATAAAAAATAAGAATTTACTTACCGATAATTCTATTTCTCGGAGTCCGTAGTGGATGCTGGGGTTCCTGAAAGGACCATGGGGAATAGCGGCTTCGCAGGAGACAGGGCACAAAAAGTAAAGCTTTATGATCAGGTGGTGTGTACTGGCTCCTCCCCCTATGACCCTCCTCCAAGCCTCAGTTAGGATACTGTGCCCGGACGAGCGTACACAATAAGGAAGGATTTATGAATCCCGGGTAAGACTCATACCAGCCACACCAATCACACCGTACAACCTGTGATCTAAACCCAGTTAACAGTATGATAACAGAGGAGCCTCTGAAAGATGGCTCCCTACAAAATAACCCGATTTAGGTAACAATAACTATGTACAATTATTGCAGATAATCCGCACTTGGGATGGGCGCCCAGCATCCACTACGGACTCCGAGAAATAGAATTATCGGTAAGTAAATTCTTATTTTCTCTATCGTCCTAGTGGATGCTGGGGTTCCTGAAAGGACCATGGGGATTATACCAAAGCTCCCAAACGGGCGGGAGAGTGCGGATGACTCTGCAGCACCGAATGAGAGAACTCCAGGTCCTCCTTAGCCAGGGTATCAAATTTGTAGAATTTTACAAACGTGTTCTCCCCCGACCACGTAGCCGCTCGGCAGAGTTGTAATGCCGAGACCCCTCGGGCAGCCGCCCAAGAAGAACCCACCTTCCTTGTGGAGTGGGCATTTACCGATTTTGGCTGTGGCAGGCCTGCCACAGAATGTGCAAGCTGAATCGTACTACAAATCCAGCGCGCAATAGTCTGCTTAGACGCAGGAGCGCCCAACTTGTTGGGAGCATATAGTATAAACAGTGAGTCAGATTTCCTGACTCCAGCTGTCCTTGAAATGTATATTTTTAAAGCTCTGACAACGTCCAACAACTTGGAGTCCTCCAAGTCGCTTGTAGCCGCAGGCACTACAATAGGCTGGTTCAGATGAAATGCTGACACCACCTTAGGGAGAAAATGCGGACGAGTCCGCAGTTCTGCCCTGTCCGAATGGAAAATCAGATATGGGCTTTTGTAAGATAAAGCTGCCAGTTCTGACACTCTCCTGGCCGAAGCCAGGGCTAGTAGCATGGTCACTTTCCATGTGAGATATTTCAAATCCACATTTTTTAGTGGTTCAAACCAATGAGATTTGAGAAAGTCCAAAACAACATTGAGATCCCACGGTGCCACTGGAGGCACCACAGGGGGCTGTATATGCAGTACTCCCTTAACAAAGGTCTGGACTTCAGGAACTGAAGCCAATTCTTTCTGGAAGAAAATCGACAGGGCCGAAATTTGAACCTTAATAGATCCCAATTTGAGACCCATAGACAATCCTGATTGCAGGAAATGTAGGAATCGACCCAGTTGAAATTCCTCCGTCGGAGCACTCCGATCCTCGCACCACGCAACATATTTTCGCCAAATGCGGTGATAATGTTGCGCGGTTACTTCCTTCCTTGCTTTAATCAAGGTAGGAATGACTTCTTCCGGAATGCCTTTTCCCTTTAGGATCCGGCGTTCAACCGCCATGCCGTCAAACGCAGCCGCGGTAAGTCTTGAAACAGACAGGGACCCTGCTGAAGCAGGTCCCTTCTCAGAGGTAGAGGCCACGGATCCTCCGTGATCATCTCTTGAAGTTCCGGGTACCAAGTCCTTCTTGGCCAATCCGGAGCCACTAGTATCGTTCTTACGCCTCTTTGCCGTATAATTCTCAATACTTTTGGTATGAGAGGCAGAGGAGGAAACACATACACCGACTGGTACACCCAAGGCGTTACCAGCGCGTCCACAGCTATTGCCTGCGGATCTCTTGACCTGGCGCAATACCTGTCCAGTTTTTTGTTGAGGCGAGACGCCATCATGTCCACCATTGGTCTTTCCCAACGGGTTACAAGCATGTGGAAAACTTCTGGATGAAGTCCCCACTCTCCCGGGTGAAGGTCGTGTCTGCTGAGGAAGTCTGCTTCCCAGTTGTCCACTCCCGGGATGAACACTGCTGACAGTGCTATCACATGATTCTCCGCCCAGCGAAGAATCCTTGCAGCTTCTGCCATTGCACTCCTGCTTCTTGTGCCGCCCTGTCTGTTTACATGGGCGACTGCCGTGATGTTGTCCGACTGGATCAACACCGGTTTTCCTTGAAGCAGAGGTTCTGCCTGGCTTAGAGCATTGTAGATTGCTCTTAGTTCCAGAATGTTTATGTGAAGAGACGTTTCCAGGCTCGACCACACGCCCTGGAAGTTTCTTCCTTGTGTGACTGCTCCCCAGCCTCTCAGGCTGGCGTCCGTGGTCACCAGGATCCAATCCTGTATGCCGAATCTGCGGCCCTCCAATAGATGAGCACTCTGCAACCACCACAGAAGAGATACCCTTGTCCTTGGAGACAGGGTTATCCGCTGGTGCATCTGAAGATGCGACCCTGACCATTTGTCCAGCAGATCCCTCTGGAAAACTCTTGCGTGGAATCTGCCGAATGGAATTGCTTCGTAAGAAGCCACCATTTTTCCCAGGACTCTTGTGCATTGATGTACAGACACCTTTCCTGGTTTTAGGAGGTTCCTGACAAGTTCGGATAACTCCTTGGCTTTTTCCTCCGGGAGAAAAACCTTTTTCTGAACCGTGTCCAGAATCATCCCTAAGAACAGCAGACGTGTTGTCGGAATTAACTGGGATTTTGGAATATTCAGAATCCACCCGTGCTGCTTTAGCACTTCTTGAGACAGTGCTAGTCCCATCTCTAGCTGTTCTCTGGACCTTGCCCTTATTAGGAGATCGTCCAAGTATGGGATAATTAATACGCCTTTTCTTCGAAGAAGAATCATCATCTCGGCCATTACCTTGGTAAAGACCCGAGGTGCCGTGGACAATCCAAACGGCAGCGTCTGAAACTGATAGTGACAGTTCTGTACGACGAACCTGAGGTACCCCTGGTGTGAGGGGTAAATTGGAACGTGGAGATACGCATCCTTGATGTCCAAGGATACCATAAAGTCCCCTTCTTCCAGGTTCGCTATCACCGCTCTGAGTGACTCCATCTTGAACTTGAACTTTTTTATGTACAGGTTCAAGGATTTCAGATTTAGAATAGGTCTTACCGAGCCATCCGGCTTCGGTACCACAAATAGAGTGGAATAATACCCCTTTCCTTGTTGTAAAAGGGGTACCTTGACTATCACCTGCTGAGAGTACAGCTTGTGAATGGCTTCCAAGACCGTCACCCTGTCGGAGGGGGACGTTGGTAAAGCAGACTTCAGGAAACGGCGAGGTGGAGACGTCTCTAGTTCCAACCTGTAACCCTGAGATATTATCTGCAGGATCCAGGGATCCACCTGCGAGTGAGCCCACTGCGCGCTGAAATTCTTGAGACGACCCCCCACCGCCCCCGAGTCCGCTTGAGAAGCCCCAGCGTCATGCTGAGGCTTTTGTAGAAGCGGGGGAGGGCTTCTGTTCCTGGGAAGGAGCTGCCTGTTGCAGTCTCTTCCCCTTTCCTCTGCCTCGTGGCAGATATGAATATCCCTTTGCTCTCGTTTTTAAAGGAACGAAAGGGCTGCGGCTGAAAACTCGGTGTCTTTTTCTGTTGGGGAGTGACTTGAGGTAAAAAGGTGGATTTCCCGGCTGTAGCCGTGGCCACCAAATCCGATAGACCAACACCAAATAACTCCTCCCCTTTATACGGCAAAACTTCCATATGCCGTTTTGAGTCCGCATCACCTGACCACTGTCGCGTCCATAAACTTCTTCTGGCCGAAATGGACATAGCACTTACCCGTGATGCCAGTGTGCAAATATCCCTCTGTGCATCACGCATATAAAGAAACGCATCCTTTATTTGCTCTAAAGACAGTAAAACATTGTCCCTATCCAGGGTATCAATATTTTCAATCAGGGACTCTGACCAAGCTACCCCAGCACTGCACATCCAGGCTGTCGCTATAGCTGGTCGTAGTATAACACCTGTATGTGTGTATATACTTTTTTGGATATTTTCCATCCTCCTATCTGCTGGATCTTTAAGTGCGGCCGTCTCAGGAGAGGGTAACGCCACTTGTTTTGATAAGCGTGTGAGCGCCTTGTCCACCCTAGGAGGTGTTTCCCAGCGCGCCCTAACCTCTGGCGGGAAAGGGTATAAAGCCAATAACTTCTTTGAAATTAGCAGTTTTTTATCGGGGGCAACCCACGCTTCATCACACACCTCATTTAATTCATCTGATTCAGGAAAAACTATAGGTAGTTTTTTCACACCCCACATACATAATACCCTGTTTTGTGGTACCTGTAGTATCAGCAATATGTAACGCCTCCTTCATTGCCAAAATCATATAACGTGTGGCCCTACTGGAAAATACGGTTGATTCGTCACCGTCGCCACTGGAATCAGTGCCTGTGTCTGGGTCCGTGTCGACCGACTGAGGTAACGGGCGTTTTACAGCCCCTGACGGTGTTTGAGGCGCCTGGACAGGTGCTGATTGATTGTCCGGCCCTCTCATGACGTCAAACGACTGCTTTAGCGTGTTGACACTATCCCGTAATTCCATAAATAAAGCCATCCATTCTGGTGTCGACTCCCTAGGGGGTGACATCCCCATATTTGGCAATTGCTCCGCCTCCACACCAATATCGTCCTCATACATGTCGACACACACGTACCGACACACAGCAGACACACAGGGAATGCTCTTAAAGAAGACAGGACCCCACTAGCCCTTTGGGGAGACAGAGGGAGAGTTTGCCAGCACACACCAAAAGCGCTATATATGACAGGGATAGCCTTATAATAAGTGCTCCCTATATAGCTGCTTTAATATATATATAATTTTGCCACAATTTTGCCCCCCCTCTCTTGTTTTACCCTGTTTCTGTAGTGCAGTGCAGGGGAGAGCCTGGGAGCCTTCCTGACCAGCGGAGCTGTGTGAGGAAAATGGCGCTGTGTGCTGAGGAGATAGGCCCCGCCCCTTTTTCGGCGGGCTCGTCTCCCGCTCTTTAACGGATTCTGGCAGGGGTTAAATATCTCCATATAGCCCCCGGAGGCTATATGTGAGGTATTTTATGCCAAAAAATAGGTTTACATTGCTTCCCAGGGCGCCCCCCCCCCCAGCGCCCTGCACCCTCAGTGACTGCCGTGTGAAGTGTGCTGAGAGCAATGGCGCACAGCTGCAGTGCTGTGCGCTACCTTAAGAAGACTGAGGAGTCTTCTGCCGCCGATTTTGGACCTTCTTCTCTTTTCAGCATCTGCAAGGGGGCCGGCGGCGAGGCTCCGGTGACCATCCAGGCTGTACCTGTGATCGTCCCTCTGGAGCTAATGTCCAGTAGCCAAAGAAGCCAATCCATCCTGCACGCAGGTGAGTTCACTTCTTCTCCCCTAAGTCCCTCGTTGCAGTGATCCTGTTGCCAGCAGGACTCACTGTAAAATAAAAAACCTAAGCTAAACTTTTCTAAGCAGCTCTTTAGGAGAGCCACCTAGATTGCACCCTTCTCGGACGGGCACAAAAACCTAACTGGGGCTTGGAGGAGGGTCATAGGGGGAGGAGCCAGTACACACCACCTGATCATAAAGCTTTACTTTTTGTGCCCTGTCTCCTGCGGAGCCGCTATTCCCCATGGTCCTTTCAGGAACCCCAGCATCCACTAGGACGATAGAGAAATTACATTTAAAAAAAAAAAAAAAAACCTCCAGAACTTTCCTTATGGCCCCTAACAGTGTCCTGGTCCTGCTATCTCAGTTGCCATGTTTTTGATGTCCAGGATGGTTTTCATGCACTTTTCTGATCTTGCATTTTGTAGTAAAGTCACGCAACTACCACAAATTGCCATATCTATTTGGATCACGCATTTCTTGTGCACATTCATGCGATGTATTAGAGTTTCATGAACCAAACTGGCTTTTGAAATCTGCACTTAATTGGACTGACCCCTCATATAAAACAGAAATGATGCCAATAATCCATAAGTAATCTGTGTGAGTTATGGCGTCCGTGCCCTTTAGGAAATGATGTGTATTAGGATCACGTACTGTAAATGATTTCAGATGTTAGAATCTACTACCTGTGACTTGTATAATAGCACACACACTACTTGCGGCCTGGTGCCTTTATATGGCCACAGAACAGCTCTGTGACTTACAATACCTTTATAATTAACGGTAGGTGGTACATTGTTACATACCTCAACAAAAAGTATTGGGCCTCAAGCACTTATAACCTACACATGTAAATAAATGAGGCATGCGATACTTAGGGAACTGGATAATTCCTTGTACATTGTGGGCATAATCATCGTGCCAAGCTAATTAAGTAATTATAACCCTAGTATAAGCATACATGCTTACACCCATTTTTAGTGAATTTACATGTGATAATATTGAAAAAAAACATTTCATAAATGAATGAATTTAATGCAAGATCTCAAGACACATTACTGGACTATAAAAAATAAAGTTATATTTAAAAATGATATTTACATTGAGTCAGTAAAAAGGTAAATGAACTGCTGTACCAGACTCAGTTCTACTGATACATAGCTACAGCATAGGAGATCGTAAACTCACTTACCCGATTTTCATCATAAATAATTTGGACTATGCTACGGTGCTTCTGTTCCACAGGTGGAGGGGAGACAGGCTTCTCGGGCTCCGGAGGTTTGGCTGCTTCTTCTTCAAGCTGTTGCTAAGTTACACAAGAGAAAAATCTCCATCACACAATGTAGAAGTCCAATCAGCATCAGGCAAAGCAGGATCGTGAGGGAACACTTTGCATTCATGGATTTTGGTCTGATAAAAGCATGGAGTTGGGGAGTGTGAGGTGGGGATGGGGGGGTTAAAATAAGATTTGAAACCTACCGGTAAATCTTTTTCTTGTAGTCCGTAGAGGATGCTGGGACTCCGTAAGGACCATGGGGATAGACGGGCTCCGCAGGAGACATGGGCACTTTAAGAAAGACTTTGACTCTGGGTGTGCACTGGCTCCTCCCTCTATGCCCCTCCTCCAGACCTCAGTTAGAGAAACTGTGCCCAGAAGAGACGGACAGTACAAGGAAAGGATTTTTGTAATCCAAGGGCAAGATTCATATGAGCCACACCAATCACACCGTATAACTTGTGAAATATTACCCAGTTAACCGTATGAAAAAACAATATAGCATCAGTCCAAGACCGATGAAACTATAACATAACCCTTATGTAATCAATAACTATATAGAAGTCTTGCAGAAGTAGTCCGCACTTGGGACGGGCGCCCAGCATCCTCTACGGCAGGCATTCCCAACCACGGTCCTCAAGGCACACCAACAGTGCAGGTTTTAGTGATATCCAGGCTGCAGCACAGATGGTTAAATCAAAATAACTGAGCTACTAATTAAGTCACCTGTGCTGCAGCCTGGATATCACTAAAACCTGCACCGTTAGTGTGCCTTGAGGACCGTGGTTGGGAATGCCTGCTCTACGGACTACGAGAAAAAGATTTACCGGTAGGTTTAAAATCGTATTTTCTCTAACGTCCTAGAGGATGCTGGGACTCCGTAAGGACCATGGGGATTATACCAAAGCTCCCAAACGGGCGGGAGAGTGCGGATGACTCTGCAGCACCGATTGAGCAAACAGGAGGTCCTCCTCAGCCAGGGTATCAAACTTATAGAATTTTGCAAAGGTGTTTGACCCCGACCAAGTAGCAGCTCGGCACAGCTGTAGTGCCGAGACCCCTCGGGCAGCCGCCCAAGAAGAGCCCACCTTCCTAGTGGAATGGGCTTTAACCGATTTCGGTAATGGCAATCCTGCCGTAGAATGCGCCTGCTGAATCGTGTTACAGATCCAGCGAGCAATAGTCTGCTTTGAAGCAGGGCCGCCAACTGTGTTGGCTGCATACAGGACAAACAGTGCTTCTGTTTTTCTGATCCTAGCCGTTCTGGCCACGTAAATTTTCAAAGCCATGACTCGGAATCCTCCAAGTCACGTGTAGCCACAGGCACGACAATAGGTTGGTTCATGTGAAAGGATGAGACCACCTTAGGCAGGAATTGAGGACGGGTCCGCAATTCCGCTCTATCCATATGGAAAACCAGATAGGGGCTTTTATGTGATAAAGCCGCCAATTCCGACACTCGCCTAGCCGAAGCCAAGGCTAACAACATGACCACCTTCCAGGTGAGATATTTCAACTCCACTGTCTTAAGTGGTTCAAACCAATGTGACTTAAGGAAACTTAACACCACGTTAAGGTCCCAAGGCGCCACCGGAGGTACAAAAGGAGGCTGAATATGCAGAACTCCCTTCACAAAAGTCTGTACTTCAGGTAATGAGGCCAATTCCTTTTGAAAGAAAATGGATAAGGCCGAGATCTGAACTTTAATGGAGCCTAATTTTAGGTCCAAATTCACTCCAGTTTGTAGGAAGTGAAGAAAACGGCCCAGGTGGAATTGTTCCGTAGGAGCATTCCTGGCCTCACACCAAGAAACATATTTTCTCCATATTCGGTGATAATGTTTAGATGTCACGTCCTTCCTAGCCTTTATTAGCGTAGGAATGACCTCATCCGAAATACCTTTTTCCGCTAGGATCCGGCGTTCAACCGCCATGCCGTCAAACGCAGCCGCGGTAAGTCTTGGAACAGACAGGGACCTTGTTGTAACAGGTCCTGCCTTAGAGGAAGAGGCCACGGATCTTCTGTGAGCATTTCTTGCAGATCCGGATACTAGGTCCTTCGTGGCCAATCTGGAACAATGAGAATTGTTCTCACTCCTCTTTTTCTTATTATCCTCAACAACTTGGGTATGAGAGGAAGAGGAGGAAACACATATACCGACTGGAACACCCACGGTGTCACTAGGGCGTCCACAGCTACCGCCTGAAGGTCTCTTGACCTGGCGCAATACCTTTGTAGCTTTTTGTTGAGACGGGACGCCATCATGTCTATTTGGGGTAGTCCCCATCGACTTGCAATCTGCGTGAAGACGTCCTGATGAAGTCCCCACTCTCCCGGATGCAGATCGTGTCTGCTGAGGAAGTCTGCTTCCCAGTTGTCCACTCCCGGAATGAACACTGGTGACAGAGCGCTTACATGATTCTCCGCCAGCGAAGAATCCTGGTGGCTTCTGCCATTGCCACTCTGCTCCTTGTGCCACCTTGGCGGTTTACATGAGCTACTGCGGTGATGTTGTCTGACTGGATCAGGACTGGTCGATTGCGAAGTAAGATCTCCGCTTGACGTAGGGCGTTGTATATGGCCCTTATTTCCAGGATGTTGATGTGAAGACAAGTCTCTTGACTTGACCAAAGTCCCTGGAAATTTCTTCCCTGTGTGACTGCTCCCCAACCTCGGAGGCTCGCGTCCGTGGTCACCAGGATCCAGTCCTGAATGCCGAACCTGCGGCCCTCTAGAAGGTGAGCCCTGTTTAGCCACCACAGGAGAGATACTCTGGCCCTGGGGGACAGGGTGATCCTCTGATGCAATTGCAGATACGACCCGGACCATTTGTCCAATAGGTCCCATTGGAAGGTCCTTGCATGGAATCTGCCGTATGGAATGGCTTCGTATGTTGCCACCATCTTTCCCAGAACTTGAGTGCAATGATGTACTGACACTTGTTTTGGTTTCAACAAGTTTATGACTAGAGTCATGAGCTCCTGTGCTTTTTCCGTCGGAAGAAAACCCCTTTTCTGGTCTGTGTTCAGAATCATGTCCAAGAAGGGCAGACGAGTTGACGATTGAGCAGCTTTCCAATATTTGTGCATTGTATTTAGAGAGGCATGGATGGGTCAGCATTAGGAGGGATTGCTGACTCCAGAGTGCCATTAGGGAAGCCAGGGGTGTCTCCAGGTAAGCTGGCTCTCAGATGCTGTAGGAGCCATTATCATGTGGCCTTACACTGGGCATTTAGACCCAGACATATATGTAATTATTTATGGGGTGGGTGTGGGGTGCGGTGGCCCCTGTGTCGGTATGGCTGGGTGGCTTCAGGTCGGCACACCCTAACACTTTATTAACACTCATGATTTTCCCTATCACTTTGTATATATTTTTGTATTGTAATCACACTTCACTTATATAGCACTTCTGTGCTTCTTATTAACCCTTATTAACTTTCACCTGTGTGCTGACCTGGGGCAGCCGACCTGTGCCGGCATGATGGGGTCCTGCACCCCGGACCCATACCTAGTATTAGGGACCCCCAGTGATGGAGAAGCCTTGTCGATCGGCCTGGGGGCTTATCCCTATATCTGCAGATATACGCAACTAAGATCTCCGTATTATCTGATTTATTATGTAGTATTATTACTCACTCAGTGTGCATTAGGGAACACAAATTGTTTTTTCTTACACAGAATTACCCCTCCCTTTTAGCACCTGACTGATATTACATCTGATTGAGCAGCTTTCCAATATTTGTGAGTTGTAGGATTCAGCTGCGACTTTGGAATATTGAGAATCCAGCTGGTTCGCTGTAACACATTCAGTGAAAGTGATACGCGGCTCAGCAACTTCTCCCTTGATCTCGCTTTTATTAGGAGATCGTCCAAGTACGGGATAATTGTGACACCCTGCTTGCGCAGGAGCACCATCATTTCCGCCATTAACTAGGTGAAAATTCTCGGGGCCGTGGAAAGCCCAAATGGCAACGTCTGAAATTGGTAATGACATTCCTGTACCGCAAATCTCAGGTACGCCTGATGAGGAGGATATATGGGGACATGCAGGTATGCATCCTTTATGTCCAGAGACACTAAAAAATCTCACCCTTCCAGGCTGGCGATGACCGCCCTGAGCGATTCCATCTTGAACTTGAACCGTTTTAAGTAAAGGTTCAGGGATTTTAAATTCAAAATGGGTCTGACCGAACCGTCCGGTTTCGGAACCACAAACAGTTGAGTAGTACCCCTGCCCTCTTTGAAGCAGCGGAACCTCTACCACCACTTGTTACAGACACAATTTGTGAATTGCCTGTAAAACTATCTCCCTTTCCAGGGGTTGTTTCGGTAGGGCCGATTTGAAAAACCGGCGAGGAGGCACTTCTTCGAATTCTAGCTTGTAACCCTGGGAAACAATTTCTATTGCCCATGGGTCCACCTGTGAGTATACCCAGACGTGGCTGAACAGTCGAAGACGTGACCCCACAGGAGCTGACTCCCTCAGGGGAGCCCCAGCGTCATGCGGTGGATTTAGCAGAGGCCGGGGAGCACTTCTGTTCCTGGGAACTAGCTGTGGTGTGCAGCTTTTTCCCTCTGCCATTACCTCTGGCAAGAAAGGACTATCCACGTGCTCTCTTGCTTTTATTGGAACGAAAGGACTGCATTTGATAATGAGGCGCTTTCTTAGATTGTGAGAGAATATATGGCAAAAAATTTGATTTACCTGCCATAGCCGTGTAGACGAGATCCGAGAGGCCCTCTCCGAACAATTCCTCACCCTTGTAAGGCAACAACTTCATATGCCTCTTGGAGTCGGCATCACCTGTCCACTGCCGGGTCCATAAGCCACGCCAAGCAGAAATAGACATAGCGTTTATCCTGGAACCCAGTAAACTAATGTCTCTTTGAGCATCTCTCATATATAAGACAGCATCTTTTATATGCCCTAGAGTCATTAAAATGGTATCCTTATCAAGAGTCTCAATATCCGCTGATAGGGAATCTGTCCATGCTGCTACAGCACTACAAACCCAGGCCGACGCAATAGTCGGTCTGAGTAACGTACCAGAAAGTGCGTAAATGGACTTCAAGGTGACCTCCTGCTTGCGGTCAGCAGGATCCTTGAGGGTAGCTGTATCTTGGGATGGAAGCGCTATCTTTTTTGATAAGCGTGTTAAAGATTTGTCCACCATAGGGGAGGATTCCCACCGTATTCTGTCCTGTGACGGGAAAGGATACGCTATAAGAATAATTTTGGGAATCTGCAGTTTTTTGTCTGGAGTTTCCCACATTTTTTCGCATAAATCGTTCAGCTCATGTGAGGAAGGAAAGATGACCTCTGGTTTATTTCCCTTAAGCATGTGCACCCTCGTGTCAGAGACAGGGGGTTCCTCAGTGATATGCAAAACATCTTTTATAGCGATAATCATATATCGAATACATTTTGCCACCCTTAGCTGCAATTTTGCATCTTCGTAGTAGACACTGAAGTCTGAGTCCGTGTCGGTATCTGTGTCAGCTATTTGGGATAGTGGGCGCTTCTAAGACCCCGAAGGTCCAGGCGACATTGGGACAGGCATGGGTTGACTCCCAGACTGTAACCCAGCTTTAGCTTTGTCTAATCTTTTGTGCAGTAAATTAACATTTGCACTCAAAACATTCCACATATCCATCCAGTCAGGTGTCGGCACTGCTGACGGAGACCTAGCATTCATACACTCCCCCTCCTCCTTAGATGAGCCTTCAATCTCAGACATGTCGACACACGCGTACCGACACACCGCACACACACAGGGAAGCCTTTTTTATGAAGACAGGTTCCCCACCAGGCCCTTTGGAGAGACAGAGAGATAGTATGCCAGCACACACACCAGCGCTATATGACCCAGGAAAAACAGTGTGTTTACCTAGTAGCGCTTTGTAATCTGTATTGCGCCAAATATGTGCCCCCCCTCTACTTAAAAAACCCTCTTTCACCGTGTGTCAAGCAGGGGAAAGTCCGGGGAGCTTCCTCTCAGCGGTGCTGTGGAGAAAAGATGGCGCTGGTGAGTGCTGAGGGAGAAGCCCCGCCCCCTCGGCGGCGGCCTTCTGTCTCGCTCGAAATAATTAAAATTATGGCGGGGGCTCTCTATATACATGTACAGTGCCCAGCTGTACATGTATATACACTTATATGCCATATAGGAGGTTTAAATTGCTGCCCTGGGCGCCGCCCCCCCCCCCCCCCCTGCGCCCTGCACCGTTACAGTGACCGGAATGTGTGAGGTGAATGGGAGCAATGGCGCACAGCTGCAGTGCTGTGCGTTACCTCCGTGAAGAATCTGAAGTCTTCTGCCGCCTGTGATGATCTTTTCCTCACATACTCACCCGGCTTCTATCTTCCGGCTCTGCGAGGACGGCGGCGCGGCTCTGGGACGGACAGCGAGGGTGAGACCTGCGTACCGATCCCTCTGCAGCTAATGGTGTCCAGTAGCCTAAGAAACAGAGCCCTGAAACTCAGAGAAGTGGGTCAGTTTCTCTCTCCTCAGTCCCTCGATGCAGGGAGTCTGTTGCCAGCAGGCTCCCTGAAAATAAAAAAACGAACAAAAATGCTTTCTTTACAGGAAACTCAGGAGAGCTCCCTGTAATACACCCAGTCTCCTCTGGGCACAGTATCAAACTGAGGTCTGGAGGAGAGGCATAGAGGGAGGAGCCAGTGCACACCCAGAGTCAAAGTCTTTCTTAAAGTGCCCATGTCTCCTGCGGAGCCCGTCTATCCCCATGGTCCTTACGGAGTCCCAGCATCCTCTAGGACGTTAGAGAAAATAAGAATTTACTCACCGGTAATTATATTTCTCGTAGTCCGTAGTGGATGCTGGGTACTCCGTAAGGACCATGGGGTATAGACGGGCTCCGCAGGAGACTGGGCACTCTTAAAAGAAAGATTAGGTACTATATCTGGTGTGCACTGGCTCCTCCCTCTATGCCCCTCCTCCAGACCTCAGTTAGGGAAACTGTGCCCGGAAGAGCTGACATTACTAGGAAAGGATTTGGAATCCCGGGTAAGACTCATACCAGCCACACCAATCACACCGTACAACTCGTGATAACTATACCCAGTTAACAGTATGAACAATAACTGAGCCTCTCTCAACAGATGGCTCATACAATAACCCTTTAGTTAAGCAATAACTATATACATGTATTGCAGAGAGTCCGCACTTGGGACGGGCTCCCTGCATCCACTACGGACTACGAGAAATAGAATTACCGGTGAGTAAAATCTTATTTTCTCTGACGTCCTAGTGGATGCTGGGTACTCCGTAAGGACCATGGGGATTATACCAAAGCTCCCAAACGGGCGGGAGAGTGCGGATGACTCTGCAGCACCGAATGAGCAAACTCAAGGTCCTCCTCAGCCAGGGTATCAAACTTGTAGAATTTTGCAAAAGTGTTTGAACCCGACCAAGTAGCAGCTCGGCAAAGTTGTAAAGCCGAGACCCCTCGGGCAGCCGCCCAAGAAGAGCCCACCTTCCCCGTGGAATGGGCTTTTACTAATTTAGGATGCGGCAGTCCAGCCGCAGAATGTGCAAGCTGAATCGTGCTACAGATCCAGCGAGCAATAGTCTGCTTTGAAGCAGGAGCACCCAGCTTGTTGGGTGCATGCAGGATAAATAGCGAGTCAGTTTTTCTGACTCTAGCCGTCCTGGAAACATAAAGTTTCAGGGCCCGGACTACGTCCAGCAACTTGGAATCCTCCAAGTCCCTTGTAGCCGCAGGCACCACAATAGGTTGGTTCAAATGAAACGATGATACCACCTTTGGGAGAAATTGGGGACGAGTCCTCCATTCTGCCCTTTCCATATGGAAGATCAGATATGGGCTTTTACATGACAAAGCCGCCAATTCTGACACACGCCTAGTCCAAGCTAAGGCCAAAAGCATGACCACTTTCTACGTGAGATATTTTAGCTCCATGGTCTTAAGTGGCTCAAACCAGTGGGATTTTAGGAATCCAACACACGTTAAGATCCCAAGGTGCCACTGGAGGCACAAAAGGGGCTGAATATGCAGCACCCCTGTAACAACGTCCGAACTTCAGGCAGTGAAGCCAGTTCTTTTTGAGAGAAAAAGGGATAGGGCCGAAATCTTGGCCTTTATGGATCCTAATTTTAGGCCCATAGTCACTCCTGACTGTAGGAAGTGCAGGAATCGACCCCCCTGGAATTCCTCTGTAGGGCCTTCCCGGCCACACACCAAGCAACCTATTTTCGCTATATACAGTGAAAAAGTCTTGCTGTCACGTCTTTCCTAGCCTTTATCAGCGTAGGAATAACTGCCTCCGGAATGCCCTTTTCCGCTAGGATCCGGCGTTCAACCGCCATGCCGTCCAACGCAGCAGCGGTAAGTCTTGGATCAGACAGGGTCCCTGTTGCAACATGTCCTGACTGAGAGGCAGAGGCCATGGGTCCTCTGAGAGCAGTTCCGGGTACCGAGTCCTTCTTGGCCAATCCGGAGCAAAGAATATTGTTCACACTCCTCCGTTTATTACAATTCTCAGCCCTTGGGTCTGAGAGGAAGAGGAGGGAATATATAGACCGACTGGAACACCCACGGTGTCACTAGTGCGACCACAGCTATCGCCTGAGAGTCCCTTGACCCAGCGTAAAACCTTTTTTATCTTTTTATCGAGGTGGGACGCCATGTAGTCCACCTGAGGCAGTTTCCATCAATTTGCAAAACTGCGTAAAGACTTCATGATGAAGTCCCCACTTTCCCGGGTGGAGGTCGTGTCCACTCCCGGAATGAACACTGCTGACAGTGCGCTTACTTGATTCTCCGCCCAGCGAAGTATTCTGGTGGCTTCTACCCTCGCCACCCTGCTCCTTGTGCCGCCCTGGCGGTTTACATGAGCCCCTGCGGTCTGACTGGATCAGAACCGGTTGGTCGCGAAGCAGGAACTCCGCTTGACTTAGGGCGTTGTATATGGCCCTTAGTTCCAGGATATTGATGTGAAGGCAAGTCTGTTGGCTTGACCACAAACCTTGGAATTTTCTTCCCTGTGTAACTGCCCCCCACCCTCGGAGGCTTGCATCCGTGGTCACCAGGACCCAGTCCTGAATGCAGAATCTGCGGCCCTCGAGAAGGTGAGCACTCCGCAGCCACCACAGGAGAGACACCCTGGCCCTGGGGGATAGGGTGATTAACCGATGCATCTGAAGATGTGATCCGGACCACTTGTCCAGTAAGTTCCATTGTCCTTGCATGGAACCAGCCGAAGGGGATGGCCTCGTATGATGCCATCATCCTTCCCAGGACTCGAGTGCAGTGATGCACTGACACCTGTTTTGGTTTTCAATGGATTCCTGACCAGTGTCATGAGCTCCTGAGCTCTCTCTATCGGGAGATAAACCCTCTTCTGGTCTGTGTCTAGGATCATGCCTAGGCGAGGCAGATGAGCTGTAGGAACCAACTGCGACTTCGGAATATATAGAATCCAGTCGTGTTGCCGTTTGACTTCCAGAGAAGGTGATACGCTGTCCAGCAACTGCTCTCTTGATCTCGCTTTTATGAGGAGATCATCCAAGTATGTGATAATAGTGACACCTTGCTTCCGCAGGAGCACCATCATATCCGCCATTACCTTGGTGAAATTGGTAATGACAATCCCGTACCGCAATTCTGAGGTACGCCTGATGAGGTGGATAAATGGGGACACGAAGGTATGCATCCCTTCTGTCCCGATTCATTTCAGGCTTGCAATGACCGCTCTTAGCGATTCCATCTTGAACCTGAACCTTTTCAGGCATATGTTCAGGGATTTTAATACAATATGGGTCTAACCGAACCGTCTGGTTTCTGGATTATAACATGGTCGAATAATAACACCCTCTTGTTGAAGGAGGGGACCCTTGACCACCACCTGTTGAAGATACAATTTACGAATTGCAGTTAACACTGGCTCCCTCTCTTGGGGGGAAGCCCGCCGGGTCCTCGGTGAGGGGGCATCTTCTCACAGTCCAGCCTGTATCCCTGCGATACAATTTCTATTGCCCAGGGATCTAACAGGGAGTGAACCCACTTGTGGCTGAACTTACGAAGGCGTGTCCCCACCGGGCCTAGCTCCGCCTGTGGAGCCCCAGCAACATGCGGTGGATTTTTGTAGAGGCCGGGGAGGACTTCTGTTCCTGGGGACTAGCTGTGTTGTACAGCTTCTTTCCTCTGCCCCCGGCTCTGACAAGAAAGGACGCACCTCAGACTTTCTTGTTTCTTTATTCGAAAAGCTGCATTTAATAATGTCGTGCTTTCCTAGGCTGTGCAGGAATATAAGGCAAAATATCAGAATTACCAGCTATAGCTGTGGAGACCAGGCCCGAGAACCTTTCTCCACACAATCCTCAGCCTTCCAAATGCCTCTTAAGTCGGCATCATCTGTCCAATGTATATTCTACAGGACACGTCAAGCAGAAATCGACATAGCTTTTGTCTCTAGGACCCAGTATACTCATGTCCCTTTGGGCATGCTTTATAATTATATATCTATCACTTAAGACAGCATCTTAAAATATTTATATGCATACTAGGGTCTCAATCTCTGCTGATAAGGTACCTGTCCACGCTGCCACAGCGCTATAAACCCATGCCGACACAATCGCCGGTCTGGGTAGTATACTAGAATGTGCACACTATCTGCAGGATCCCTGAGAATAGCTAGTGCAAACAGGACACCCTAGGGGAAGATTCTCAACACATCCTGGCCCTAGTGGGGAAAGGATACAGCCTGAGAATTCTCTTGTGGGAAGCTGCCGTCTCTTGTCTGGAGATTCCCGCTCTTTTTCCTCATGAGAGGAGGGAAATTTACCTCATCATTCTTCCCCTTAACATGTGTACTCTCGTGTCAGGGACAGATGAGTCATCAGTGATATGCAAATCATCTTTTATTCCAATAATCATATATTGAATATCTTTTAGCCCTCTTGGCTGTAACTTTGCATTATCGTAGTCGACAGTGGAGTTAAACTCCGTGTCGATACTTTGTTATTTTGGATAGAGAACATAGAGAGACTCCGAAGGACTCTGTAACGTAGGGACAGACCAGGGTAGATTTCCTTTCTGTTCCCTAACCTTTTGTGCAATAATTTTACCTCAGCACTTACACATATCTAAACAGGTGTCGGCGTTGTCGACGGAGACACCCTCCCACACACATATCCGCTCTATCACCTCCTTAGAGGAACCTTTTACCTCAGACTTGTCGACACACGCGTACCGACACACCACTCACACAGGGGATGCTCCATTTGAAGACAATTCCCCCACCAGGCCCTTTGGAGAGACAGAGAGAGAGTATGCCAGCACACACCACAGCGCTATATAATACAGGGATGTACACTATACTGAGTGATTTTTCCCCATAGCAGCTTATATACACAGTTTTGCGCCTAAATTTATGTGCCCCCCCTCTCTTTTTTACCCTTTGTGTACCAGGATACTGCAGGGGAGAGCCTGGGGAGCTTCCTTCCAGCTGAGCTGTGAAAAGAAAATGGCACCGGTGTGCTGAGGAAGAAGGCCCGGCCCCCTCAGCGGCGGGCTTCTGTCCTTTTATGTACTTTAATGGCGGGGGTTAATGCACATATACAGTTTATCAGACTGTATTATGTGCTTTTCGCCAAGTAAGGTAATCTAATTGCTGCCCAGGGCGCCCCCAGCGCCCTGCACCCATCAGTGACCGGAGTGTGTGGTGTGCTAAGGGAGCAATGGCGCACAGCTGCAGTGCTGTGCGCTACCTTAATGAAGACCGGAGTTTTCAGCCGCCGATTTTCAACTTCTCTTCGCTCTTCTGGCTCTGCAAGGGGGACGGCGGCGCGGCTCCGGGACCAGACGACCGAGGACTGGGCCTGTGTTCGATCCCTCTGGAGCTAATGGTGTCCAGTAGCCTTAGAAGCCCAAGCTAGCTGCAAGCAAGTAGGTTCGCTTCTCTCCCCTCAGTCCCACGTAGCAGTGAGTCTGTTGCCAGCAGATCTCACTGAAAATAAAAAACCTAACAAATACTTTCTTTTCTAGGAAGCTCAGGAGAGCCCCTAGGGTGCATCCAGCTCTGGCCGGGCACAGATACTAACTGAGGTCTGGAGGAGGGGCATAGAGGGAGGAGCCAGTGCACACCAGATATAGTACCTAATCTTTCTTTTAAGAGTGCCCAGTCTCCTGCGGAGCCCGTCTATACTCCATGGTCCTTACGGAGTACCCAGCATCCACTAGGACGTCAGAGAAAATGTATTTACACTAAAGGTCTGCAGAAACGATAGAAGCATGTTTGCATTTTACAGTACTGTCCAATTAACGATCTCCAAGTCACCCACTGCATAGAACCTGGTAACCACAAAGTAACCGGTTTAGCTATTGGTAAATTACAAAGTGACAGAAGACATTTAGCGCAGTGAATAAGTGGGCTAAGCCAATCGGCTATTAAAGCAAACTATCAACAGGAGGAGTGTAGTTGCATCACTGGTTCTTAACTTACAGGCTACTATGCTTATATTGTTTCAGGCTACAAACTGCCTTTGTTTAGGCAACGGAAATAATCTAACATAGGCCGCCTTTATTTTCTTTACAAAATTAAATATCTGGATGAAAATCATCCCAAGGGTTTAACACAGACACCTAAGAGATGAATAAAATAGGATATTTCTACAGTATAACCTTAGAACATGGGTCATTTATACAGTGTGGCAATGCTTCAGTCATAAGATTCTACAGAAAGTAGATGAAGGAAATCCCTAGCATGCAGACACCTGTTAGACAGACCAAGCATACAGTTTATAAAAGGGGGAATCTGGTAAATTCAGTACTTGCAGCTCTGAAGTCTCATTTGTCAGTGGTGCCTTCTATCTGCTGAACTACTATACTGATGTACTATTTATTATGCCACTCTGGACTTGTTAGCTATACAGTCACTTGCTATTTCAATACACAGGTTTGTAACTTCAGTCTTACCTGTTTTTTCTTCAATTTCTGAATCTGCTGTTCGACTTTAGCAATCTCACGATCCACTCGGTCCATGCTTTGTATTAATTCTTCCTTCGATAGTTTGGAGGGTGATGCATCCTGGTCATCCGTAGCGGCTCCAGAGAGGGGAGATGGAAGTACGTCATGCTTGCCAGACAAGCCTTGATCCTTAACAATACAAACCAGGACAGAGAACATTACACCATATTGACAGCAACAACTTTCCTATATAAAATTTAAAAAATACTGCATGCTACCAACATGACTTTAGCATGGAAAACACACACACACACAAACACTAAAGCTGCTGCTATGTATAAACCCTTATCTACTGCCTGATGCCAACACCTACTTACACACAAAGGGGAAGGAGACCAATGTGTAGCTGCCGCAACAACCAGGTGACTGATCAGAATATGACTGAACCAGAATAAGATTACGCATGAAGTTAGAGAAAAGGAGTTATATATAAAAGTGATCCTCCCATATGTCATATTTACTACATCTTCCAAATATAAAAGGAGGGACACAGAAATGAATGCAACAAAAACAGTTTGTATTTTTCTCTGTTCCATGGATTTGGAACTTGTGGGCATGTCCTACTGTGTCCACAAGAGTCTCAAGCTAAATAAACTGTACACAATGCAGTCAGGTTCCCACTGCCTGAACTGCTGATAATACAGCAACCTATTCTTAAGACAGTATAGGTATGGTACATTCATATCGGACTATGTGAAAACAGAACACAAAAAAAAAGTTATTTCACGCGACATGTTCATCCAGCTAAACCTTGCCACTCTGTGTTATATTATAAATCAGTAGTCACCCACCTTTTTACCATCTTGTGACCGAAGCCCCTCCTGGATGGAAGGTACAAGAGGCAGGGCAGAAGCAGCATTGACACGGTAGTGAGAGTCACCTTGATCTAGCCGTGGTCTCTTTGATTCCAGGGTCTCATGGTCACCCTGTGACATGGAATGGTATTGCTGTTCATACCCTGATCGCCTGTCCTGGGGCCTGCAAAATCATTCCAATTGTGAAAATTTGACACTTTCAATACTGTATTACAAAGTACATTCTGATAAGTGGGGCCTACACACTGGCATATTTATAAAGGGTGCAGTGCACACGGGCTCCATGGGTCAAGGGGGGTGCAAGCTACACACGCTGCACCCATTATTTTGCACAGCCTGAGCACTGCAGAAATCACTGGTAAATTGGTTCGGCTGCTATTTTCCCGTTGTTTCGTGCATCACTGGGAAAACGGCTGCCGCACCATTTTTCAAAAGATCTGCACATGTGCTCTAGACTCTGGAGAGGAGGCGGCACAGATGGAGCCTGCACACGGGCTTCCTCTTCTCTAGATGCGCCCCTGACCAATTTGTCAGACTGAACAATTTTGAATGGATCTGATTGGGCAAGTCAAAAAAACGTAGTTGGCAGGCCTGAGACAACACAGATGTTTTCAAAACAGTTAGGGGTCTATTCATGAAGCAGTGAAAAGAGTGGAGATGTGAAACAGTGGAGAAGTTGCCCATGGCAACCAATCAGCTGCTCCGTACAATTGTATAGTATACAAATTATAAATGTTACTTTAATGCTGATTGGTTGCCATGGACAACTTCTCCATTGGCTCATTTCTCCACCCTTTTCACTGCTTCGTGAATAGGCCCCTATGAGAGGCCACTTGCAAAGTGGTGGTTCAGGGCAACTACTCATGACGACTATATTGCAATTTTGGTTGTATAGGCAACAGATCTGGATGTATGTGAGCATCGAACAATGTCGTCAGTTCATTCAAATACAGCTATATTTAAAAGATTTATAGTGATGCTGCTCACTGTACTTTGTGGGCCCGTTCAGGTCATAGTGAACATACAGCGCATGGTGGGTAGTCAAGTGCTAGGTAAAACAAATCATTACAAAAAATACATAAAAATACACACAAGTACAGTATCCCGTTTAAACCGGGGATGGAATCTTGAAGTGCTATTCTGAGAAAGGTGAATGTTGTAGTGTCCTGAAAACAACAATAAGAAATGGAGCAAGCAGAGAAAGGAACGCAAAGAGATCAGATAAGAGTGGAATGTCAATAGGATCCTACGAATAAGAATATAAACGAAAATGTCAGGCAGCAAAAAGGGACATACGCATATTGGCATGGGGAAAACAAGGAATGGAGGGGGATAAACAGATTTTATAGGTACCCGCTATAGGGGAAGACAGACGCTGTGGCCAATGAAACAGAGAGCAAGATGATATGTTATAGGGCTAAGGAAAGAAAATAATTAAATGGAAAAACAAAAATGTTTTATTAAATGAAAAATAAGATTTTACTTACCGATAAATCTATTTCTCGTAGTCCGTAATGGATGCTGGGGACTCCGTCAGGACCATGGGGATTAGCGGCTCCGCAGGAGACAGGGCACAAAAATAAAGCTTTAGGATCAGGTGGTGTGCACTGGCTCCTCCCCCTATGACCCTCCTCCAAGCCTCAGTTAGGATACTGTGCCCGGACGAGCGTACACAATAAGGAAGGATTTTGAATCCCGGGTAAGACTCATACCAGCCACACCAATCACACCGTACAACTTGTGATCTGAACCCAGTTAACAGTATGACAACGTAGGAGCCTCTGAACAGACGGCTCACAACAAGAACAACCCGATTTTTTTGTAACAATAACTATGTACAAGTATTGCAGACAATCCGCACTTGGGATGGGCGCCCAGCATCCACTACGGACTACGAGAAATAGATTTATCGGTAAGTAAAATCTTATTTTCTCTAACGTCCTAGTGGATGCTGGGGACTCCGTCAGGACCATGGGGATTATAGCAAAGCTCCCAAACGGGCGGGAGAGTGCGGATGACTCTGCAGCACCGAATGAGAGAACTCCAGGTCCTCTTTAGCCAGGGTATCAAATTTGTAGAATTTTACAAACGTGTTCTCCCCCGACCACGTAGCTGCTCGGCAGAGTTGTAATGCCGAGACCCCTCGGGCAGCCGCCCAGGATAAGCCCACCTTCCTTGTGGAATGGGCCTTGACAGATTTAGGCTGTGGCAGGCCTACCACAGAATGTGCAAGTTGAATTGTGCTACAAATCCAACGAGCAATCGTCTGCTTAGAAGCAGGAGCACCCAGCTTGTTGGGTGCATACAGTATAAACAGCGAGTCAGATTTTCTGACTCCAGCCGTCCTTGAAATATATATTTTCAATGCCCTGACAACGTCCAGCAACTTGGAATCCTCCAAATCGCTAGTAGCCGCAGGCACCACAATAGGCTGGTTCAGGTGAAACGCTGACACCACCTTAGGCAGAAAATGAGGACGCATCCGCAGTTCTGCCTGTCCGAATGGAAAATCAGATATGGGCTTTTATACGATAAAGCCGCCAATTCTGACACTCTCCTGGCTGAAGCCAGGGCCAGTAGCATGGTTACTTTCCATGTAAGATATTTCAAATCCGCCGATTTGAGTGGCTCAAACCAATGGGATTTGAGAAAATCCAAAACTACATTAAGGTCCCACGGAGCCACTGGGGGCACAACCGGGGGCTGTATATGTAGTACTCCTTTTACAAAAGTCTGGACTTCAGGAACTGAAGCCAATTCTTTCTGGAAGAAAATCGACAGGGCCGAAATTTGAACCTTAATGGACCCCAACTTGAGGCCCATAGACAATCCTGTTTGCAGGAAATGTAGGAATCGACCCAATTGAAATTCCTCCGTGGGGGCCTTCCTGGCCTCACACCACGCAACATATTTTCTCCAAATGCGGTGATAATGTTGTGCAGTCACCTCCTTCCTGGCTTTAACCAGTGTAGGAATGACCTCTTCTGGAATGCCTTTTTCCCTTAGAATTCGGCGTTCAACCGCCACGCCGTCAAACGCAGCCGCGGTAAGTCTTGGAATAGACACGGTCCCTGCTGAATCAGGTCCCGTCTTAGAGGTAGAGGCCACGGATTTTCCGTGAGCATCTCCTGAAGTTCCGGGTACCAAGATCTTCTTGGCCAATCCGGAGCCACGAGTATCGTTCTTACTCCCCTTTGCCGTATAATTCTCAGTACTTTGGGTATGAGAGGCAGAGGAGGAAACACATACACTGACTGGAACACCCACGGTGTTACCAGAGCGTCCACAGCTATTGCCTGAGGGTCTCTTGACCTGGCGCAATACCTGTCCAGTTTTTTGTTGAGGCGAGACGCCATCATATCCACCTTTGGTTTTTCCCAACGGTTCACAATCATGTGGAAGACTTCTGGATGAAGTCCCCACTCTCCCGGGTGTAGATCGTGTCTGCTGAGGAAGTCTGCTTCCCAGTTGTCCACTCCCGGAATGAACACTGCTGACAGTGCTATCACATGATCTTCCGCCCAGCGAAGAATCCTTGCAGCTTCTGCCATTGCTCTCCTGCTTCTTGTGCCGCCCTGTCTGTTTACGTGGGCGACTGCCGTGATGTTGTCCGACTGGATCAACACCGGCTGACCCTGAAGCAGGGGTTTTGCCAGGCTTAGAGCATTGTAAATCGCTCTTAGCTCCAGTATATTTATGTGAAGAGACATCTCCAGGCTTGACCATACTCCCTGGAAGTTTCTTCCCTGTGTGACCGCTCCCCAGCCTCTCAGACTGGCATCCGTGGTCACCAGGACCCAGTCCTGTATGCCGAATCTGCGGCCTTCTAACAGATGAGCACTCTGCAACCACCACAGAAGAGACACCCTTGTCCGTGGCGATAAGGTTATCCGCTGATGCATCTGCAGATGCGATCCGGACCATTTGTCCAGCAGATCCCACTGAAAAGTTTGTGCGTGGAATCTGCCGAATGGGATTGCTTCGTAAGAAGCCACCATCTTTCCCAGGACTCTGGTGCATTGATGCACAGACACTTTTCCTGGTTTTAGGAGGTTCCTGACCAGTTCGGATAACTCCCTGGCTTTCTCCTCCGGAAGAAACACCTTTTTCTGAACCGTGTCCAGAATCATTCCCAGGAACAGCAGACGTGTTGTCGGGGTCAACTGAGATTTTGGAAAATTCAGAATCCACCCGTGTTGTTGCAGCACTACTTGGGTTAGTGCTACTCCGTCCTCCAGCTGTTCTCTGGACCTTGCCCTTATCAGGAGATCGTCCAAGTAAGGGATAATTAATACGCCTCTTCTTCGCAGAAGAATCATCATTTCGGCCATTACCTTGGTAAAGACCCGAGGTGCCGTGGACAATCCAAACGGCAGCGTCTGAAACTGATAATGACAGTTTTGCACCACGAACCTGAGGTACCCTTGATGTGAAGGGCAAATTGGGACATGCAGGTAAGCATCTTTTATGTCCAGGGACACCATAAAGTCCCCTTCTTCCAGATTCGCTATCACTGCTCTGAGTGATTCCATCTTGAACTTGAATTTTTGTATGTACAGGTTCAAAGATTTCAGATTTAGAATAGGTCTTACCGAGCCGTCCGGCTTCGGTACCACAAATAGCGTGGAGTAATACCCCTTTTCCTGTTGTAGGAGGGGTACCTTGACTATCACCTGCTGAGAAAACAGCTTGTGAATGGCTTCCAATACCGTCGCCCTGTCTGAGGGAGACGTTGGCAAAGCAGACTTTAGGAACCGGCGAGGGGGAGACTTCTCGAATTCCAACCTGTAACCCTGAGATACTACCTGCAGGATCCAGGGGTCCACCTGTGAGCAAGCCCACTGCGCGCTGAAATTCTTGAGTCGACCCCCCACCGTTCCTGAGTCCGCTTGTAAAGCCCCAGCGTCATGCTGAGGGCTTTGCAGAACCCGCGGAGGGCTTCTGTTCCTGGGAAGGAGCTGCTTGCTGCCCTCTCTTACCCTTTCCTCTGCCTCGGGGCAGATATGACTGTCCTTTTGCCCGCTTCTTATAGGACCGAAAGGACTGCGGCTGAAAAGACGGTGTCTTTTTCTGTTGGGAGGGGGTCTGAGGTAAAAAGGTGGATTTCCCGGCAGTTGCCGTGGCCACCAAATCCGATAGACCGACGCCAAATAATTCCTCCCCTTTATACGGCAATACTTCCATATGCCGTTTTGAATCCGCATCACCTGACCACTGTCGTGTCCATAAACTTCTTCTGGCAGATATGGACATCGCACTTACTCTCGATGCCAGAGTGCAAATATCCCTCTGAGCATCTCGCATATAAAGAAAAGCATCCTTTAATTGCTCTAAAGTCAATAAAATACTGTCCCTATCCAGGGTATCAATATTTTCAGTCAGGGAATCCGACCAGACCACCCCAGCACTGCACATCCAGGCTGAGGCGATGGCTGGTCGCAGTATAACACCAGTATGTGTGTATATACTTTTTAGGGTAGTTTCCAGCCTCCTATCAGCTGGATCCTTGAGGGCGGCCGTATCAGGAGACGGTAACGCCACTTGTTTTGATAAGCGTGTGAGCGCCTTATCCGCCTTAGGGGGTTTTTCCCAGCGCGCCCTAACCTCTGGCGGGAAAGGGTATAATGCCAATAACTTTTTTGAAATTAGCACTTTTCTATCTGGGTTAACCCACGCTTCATCACATACATCATTCAATTCCTCTGATTCAGGAAAAACTACAGGTAGTTTTTTCACCCCCCACATAATACCCCTTTTTGTGGTACTTGTAGTATCAGAGATATGCAAAGCCTCCTTCATTGCCGTGATCATATAACGTGTGGCCCTACTGGAAAATACGTTTGTTTCTTCACCGTCGACACTAGATTCAGTGTCCGTGTCTGGGTCTGTGTCGACCGACTGAGGTAAAGGGCGTTTTACAGCCCCTGACGGTGTCTGAGACGCCTGGGCAGGTACTAACTGGTTTTCCGGCCGTCTCATGTCGTCAACTGATTTTTGTAATGTGCTGACATTATCACGTAATTCCATAAACAAAGCCATCCATTCCGGTGTCGACTCCCTGGGGGGTGACATCACCATTACCGGCAATTGCTCTGCCTCCACACCAACATCGTCCTCATACATGTCGACACACACGTACCGACACACAGCAGACACACAGGGAATGCTCTATTGAAGACAGGACCCCACTAGCCCTTTGGGGAGACAGAGGGAGAGTTTGCCAGCACACACCCAAGCGCTATAATATATATGGGAACAACCCTATATAAGTGTTGTATCCTTATAGCAGCTTAAATATAGTAATATCGCCAAAAAAAGTGCCCCCCCTCTCTGTTTTACCCTGTTTCTGTAGTGCAGTGCAGGGGAGAGTCCTGGGAGCCTTCCTCACAGCGGAGCTGAGCAGGAAAATGGCGCTGTGTGCTGAGGAGAATAAGCCCCGCCCCCTATTTCGGCGGGCTCTTCTCCGGAGTTTGTGAGATCTGGCAGGGGTTAAATACATCCATATAGCCTCAAGGGCTATATGTGATGTATTTTTTAGCCATAAAAAGGTATTATACATTGCTGCCCAGGGCGCCCCCCCAGCGCCCTGCACCCTCCGTGACCGCTGTGTGAAGTGTGCTGACAACAATGGCGCACAGCTGCAGTGCTGTGCGCTACCTCAGGAAGACTGAAAAGTCTTCTGCCGCCTGCTTCTGGACCTCTTCCATCTTCGGCATCTGCAAGGGGGGTCGGCGGCGCGGCTCCGGGACCGGACTCCATGGCTGGGCCTGTGTTCGATCCCTCTGGAGCTAATGGTGTCCAGTAGCCTAAGAAGCCAATCCATCCTGCACGCAGGTGAGTTGACTTCTCTCCCCTAAGTCCCTCGATGCAGTGAGCCTGTTGCCAGCAGGACTCACTGAAAATAAAAAACCTAAAAACTTTTTCTAAGCAGCTCTTTAGGAGAGCCACCTAGATTGCACCCTGCTCGGACGGGCACAAAAACCTAACTGAGGCTTGGAGGAGGGTCATAGGGGGAGGAGCCAGTGCACACCACCTGATCCTAAAGCTTTATTTTTGTGCCCTGTCTCCTGCGGAGCCGCTAATCCCCATGGTCCTGACGGAGTCCCCAGCATCCACTAGGACGTTAGAGAAATAAAGGCTTAGTAAGAAAGCATAAAAGAAAAGCACAAATCTCACAAAATGTGAATGCAGATAACATTATAGATGAGGAGAGACTGAGAAGAAATATGAACCATTCTCACCTAAAATCTCCTGCACTCCAACCCTGGACACTCTCCCCAGTTTGACCACGGAGGCCTGGCAGTGATAATTCTTTCCATATACTCTAAACCTCACCCAAATATTCCTAACCCCTAACACTATTACCCAAACCATCACCTTAATCCTAGCCCCAAATACCAATACCCTAACCCTTAATCATATCCTCTAATACTAATAGCCTCATCATAAATCCTAATACCCTAACATTAATTCTAACACCCCAACTCTCACCGTTAATCCTAACCCTGACCTCATACCCTAACACTAATACCCAAACCAAACCCCTAACTCTAATAACCTAACCCTAAAAGGGCAGACTTGATTGTCCAAATGGTTCTTATCTACAGTCAATTCTGTTACTGTTATTTAGAAGAAAATACAAGAGAAACTAGAACATAAAATAAGAATTTACTTACCGATAATTCTATTTCTCGGAGTCCGTAGTGGATGCTGGGGTTCCTGAAAGGACCATGGGGAATAGCGGCTCCGCAGGAGACAGGGCACAAAAAGTAAAGCTTTCCGATCAGGTGGTGTGCACTGGCTCCTCCCCCTATGACCCTCCTCCAAGCCTCAGTTAGGTACTGTGCCCGGACGAGCGTACACAATAAGGGAGGAATTTTGAATCCCGGGTAAGACTCATACCAGCCACACCAATCACACCGTACAACTTGTGATCAAACCCAGTTAACAGTATGATAACAGAGGAGCCTCTGAAAGATGGCTTCCTAAACAATAACCCGAATTAGTTAACAATAACTATGTACAATTATTACAGATAATCCGCACTTGGGATGGGCGCCCAGCATCCACTACGGACTCCGAGAAATAGAATTATCGGTAAGTAAATTCTTATTTTCTCTATCGTCCTAGTGGATGCTGGGGTTCCTGAAAGGACCATGGGGATTATACCAAAGCTCCCAAACGGGCGGGAGAGTGCGGATGACTCTGCAGCACCGAATGAGAGAACTCCAGGTCCTCCTTAGCCAGAGTATCAAATTTGTAAAATTTTACAAACGTGTTCTCCCCTGACCACGTAGCTGCTCGGCAAAGTTGTAATGCCGAGACCCCTCGGGCAGCCGCCCAAGATGAGCCCACCTTCCTTGTGGAGTGGGCCTTTACAGATTTAGGCTGTGGCAGGCCTGCCACAGAATGTGCAAGTTGGATTGTGCTACAGATCCAACGAGCAATCGTCTGCTTAGACGCAGGAGCACCCATCTTGTTGGGTGCATACAATATAAACAACGAGTCAGATTTTCTGACTCCAGCTGTCCTTGCAATATATATTTTTAATGCTCTGACAACGTCCAGTAACTTGGAGTCCTCCAAGTCACTTGTAGCCGCAGGCACTACAATAGGCTGGTTCAGATGAAATGCTGACACCACCTTAGGGAGAAAATGCGGACGAGTCCGCAGTTCTGCCCTGTCCGAATGGAAAATCAGATATGGGCTTTTGTAAGATAAAGCTGCCAGTTCTGACACTCTCCTGGCCGAAGCCAGGGCTAGTAACATGGTCACTTTCCATGTGAGATATTTTAAATCCACCTTTTTTAGTGGTTCAAACCAATGAGATTTTAGAAATTCCAAAACCACATTGAGATCCCACGGTGCCACTGGAGGCACCACAGGAGGCTGTATATGCAGCACTCCCTTAACAAAAGTCTGGACTTCAGGAACTGAAGCCAATTCCTTTTGAAAGAAAATCGACAGGGCCGAAATTTGAACCTTAATAGATCCCAATTTGAGACCCATAGACAATCCTGATTGCAGGAAATGTAGGAATCGACCCAGTTGAAATTCCTCCGTCGGAGCACTCCGATCCTCGCACCACGCAACATATCTTCGCCAAATGCGGTGATAGTGTTGCACGGTTACTTCCTTCCTTGCTTTAATCAAAGTAGGAATGACTTCTTCCGGCATGCCTTTTTCCTTTAGGATCCGGCGTTCAACCGCCATGCCGTCAAACGCAGCCGCGGTAAGTCTTGAAACAGACAGGGACCCTGCTGAAGCAAGTCCCTCCTTAGAGGTAGAGGCCACGGATCTTCCGTGATCATCTCTTGAAGTTCCGGGTACCAAGTCCTTCTTGGCCAATCCGGAACCACTAGTATCGTTCTTACGCCTCTTTGCCGTATAATTCTCAATACTTTTGGTATGAGAGGCAGAGGAGGAAACACATACACCGACTGGTACACCCAAGGCGTTACCAGCGCGTCCACAGCTATTGCCTGCGGATCTCTTGACCTGGCGCAATACCTGTCCAGTTTTTTGTTGAGGCGAGACGCCATCATGTCCACCATTGGTCTTTCCCAACGGGTTACCAGCATGTGGAAGACTTCTGGATGAAGTCCCCACTCTCCCGGGTGAAGGTCGTGTCTGCTGAGGAAGTCTGCTTCCCAGTTGTCCACTCCCGGGATGAACACTGCTGACAGTGCTATCACATGATTCTCTGCCCAGCGAAGAATCCTTGCAGCTTCTGCCATTGCACTCCTGCTTCTTGTGCCGCCCTGTCTGTTTACATGGGCGACTGCCGTGATGTTGTCCGACTGGATCAACACCGGTTTTCCTTGAAGCAGAGGTTCTGCCTGGCTTAGAGCATTGTAGATTGCTCTTAGTTCCAGAATGTTTATGTGAAGAGACGTTTCCAGGCTCGTCCACACTCCCTGGAAGTTTCTTCCTTGTGTGACTGCTCCCCAGCCTCTCAGGCTGGCGTCCGTGGTCACCAGGATCCAATCCTGTATGCCGAATCTGCGGCCCTCCAATAGATGAGCACTCTGCAACCACCACAGAAGAGATACCCTTGTCCTTGGAGACAGGGTTATCCGCTGGTGCATCTGAAGATGCGACCCTGACCATTTGTCCAACAGATCCCTCTGGAAAATTCGTGCATGGAATCTGCCGAATGGAATTGCTTCGTAAGAAGCCACCATTTTTCCCAGGACTCTTGTGCATTGATGTACAGACACCTTTCCTGGTTTTAGGAGGTTCCTGACAAGCTCGGATAACTCCTTGGCTTTCTCCTCCGGGAGAAAAACCTTTTTCTGAACCGTGTCCAGAATCATCCCTAGGAACAGCAGACGAGTTGTCGGCATTAACTGGGATTTTGGAATATTCAGAATCCAGCCGTGCTGTTTTAGCACTTCTTGAGACAGTGCTAATCCCCTCTCTAGCTGTTCTCTGGACCTTGCCCTTATTAGGAGATCGTCCAAGTATGGGATAATTAATACGCCTTTTCTTCGAAGAAGAATCATCATCTCGGCCATTACCTTTGTAAAGACCCGAGGTGCCGTGGACAATCCGAACGGCAGCGTCTGAAACTGATAGTGACAGTTTTGTACAACGAACCTGAGGTACCCCTGGTGTGAGGGGTAAATTGGAACGTGGAGGTACGCATCCTTGATGTCCAAGGACACCATAAAGTCCCCTTCTTCCAGGTTCGCTATCACTGCTCTGAGTGACTCCATTTTGAACTTGAACTTCTTTATGTACAGGTTCAAGGACTTCAGATTTAGAATAGGTCTTACCGAGCCGTCCGGCTTCGGTACCACAAATAGAGTGGAATAAAACCCCTTTCCCTGTTGTAGAAGAGGTACCTTGACTATCACCTGCTGAGAGTACAGCTTGTGAATGGCTTCCAAAACCGTCTCCCTTTCGGAGGGGGACGTTGGTAAAGCAGACTTCAGGAAACGGCGAGGCGGATCTGTCTCTAGTTCCAACCTGTACCCCTGAGATATTATCTGCAGGATCCAGGGATCTACCTGCGAGTGAGCCCACTGCGCGCTGAAATTCTTGAGACGACCGCCCACCGCCCCCGAGTCCGCTTGAGAAGCCCCAGCGTCATGCTGAGGCTTTTGTAGAAGCAGGGGAGGGCTTCTGTTCCTGGGAAGGAGCTGCCTGTTGGTGTCTCTTCCCCCTTCCTCTGCCTCGTGGCAGATATGAATATCCCTTTGCTCTCTTGTTTTTAAAGGAACGAAAGGGCTGCGGTTGAAAAGTCGGTGTCTTTTTCTGTTGGGGAGTAGCTTGAGGTAAAAAGGTGGATTTCCCGGCTGTAGCCGTGGCCACCAAATCTGATAGACCGACTCCAAATAACTCCTCCCCTTTATACGGCAAAACTTCCATATGCCGTTTTGAGTCCGCATCGCCTGACCACTGTCGCGTCCATAAACTTCTTCTGGCCGAAATGGACATAGCACTTACCCGTGATGCCAGTGTGCAGATATCCCTCTGTGCATCACGCATATAAAGAAATGCATCCTTTATTTGCTCTAAAGACAGTAAAACATTGTCCCTATCCAGGGTATCAATATTTTCAATCAGGGACTCTGACCAAGCTACTCCAGCACTGCACATCCAGGCTGTCGCTATAGCTGGTCGTAGTATAACACCTGTATGTGTGTATATACTTTTTTGGATATTTTCCATCCTCCTATCTGCTGGATCTTTAAGTGCGGCCGTCTCAGGAGAGGGTAACGCCACTTGTTTAGATAAGCGTGTGAGCGCCTTGTCCACCCTAGGAGGTGTTTCCCAGCGCGCCCTAACCTCTGACGGGAAAGGGTATAAAGCTAATAACTTCTTTGAAATTAGCATCTTTTTATCGGGGGCAACCCACGCTTCATCACATACATCATTTAGTTCTTCTGATTCAGGAAAAACTATAGGTAGTTTTTTCACACCCCACATAATACCCTGTTTAGTGGTACCTGTAGTATCAGCTAAATGTAACGCCTCCTTCATTGCCAAAATCATATAACGTGTGGCCCTACTGGAAAATACGGTTGATTCGTCACCGTCGCCACTGGAATCAGTGCCTGTGTCTGGGTCTGTGTCGACCGACTGAGGCAAAGGGCGTTTTACAGCCCCTGACGGTGTTTGAGGCGCCTGGACAGGCACTAACTGATTGTCCGGCCGTCTCATGTCGTCAAACGACTGCTTTAGCGTGTTGACACTATCCCGTAATTCCATAAATAAAGGCATCCATTCTGGTGTCGACCCCCTAGGAGGTGACATCCCCATATTTGGCAATTGCTCCGCCTCCACACCAATATCGTCCTCATACATGTCGACACACACGTACCGACACACAGCAGACACACAGGGAATGCTCTTAACGAAGACAGGACCCCACTAGCCCTTTGGGGAGACAGAGGGAGAGTTTGCCAGCACACACCAAAAGCGCTATATATGACAGGGATAGCCTTATAATAAGTGCTCCCTGCATAGCTGCTTTTATAATATAATTTTTGCCACTATTTTGCCCCCCCTCTCTTGTTTTACCCTGTTTCTGTAGTGCAGTGCAGGGGAGAGACCTGGGAGCCGTCCTGACCAGCGGAGCTGTGTAAGGAAAATGGCGCTGTGTGCTGAGGAGATAGGCCCCGCCCCTTTTCCGGCGGGCTCGTCTCCCGCTCTTTAGTGTATTCTGGCAGGGGTTAAATATCTCCATATAGCCCCCGGAGGCTATATGTGAGGTATTTTTTAGCCAAATAGGTTTTCATTTGCCTCCCAGGGCGCTCCCCTCCCAGCGCCCTGCACCCTCAGTGACTGCCGTGTGAAGTGTGCTGAGAGGAAAATGGCGCACAGCTGCAGTGCTGTGCGCTACCTTTAGAAGACTGAGGAGTCTTCTGCCGCCGATTCTGGACCTCTTCATGTTTCAGCATCTGCAAGGGGGCCGGCGGCGAGGCTCCGGTGACCATCCAGGCTGTACCTGTGATCGTCCCTCTGGAGCTGATGTCCAGTAGCCAAGAAGCCAATCCATCCTGCACGCAGGTGAGTTCACTTCTTCTCCCCTAAGTCCCTCGTTGCAGTGATCCTGTTGCCAGCAGGACTCACTGTAAAATAAAAAACCTAAGCTAAACTTTCTCTAAGCAGCTCTTTAGGAGAGCCACCTAGATTGCACCCTTCTCGGCCGGGCACAAAAATCTAACTGAGGCTTGGAGGAGGGTCATAGGGGGAGGAGCCAGTGCACACCACCTGATCGGAAAGCTTTACTTTTTGTGCCCTGTCTCCTGCGGAGCCGCTATTCCCCATGGTCCTTTCAGGAACCCCAGCATCCACTAGGACGATAGAGAAAATGTATTTCCATTATTAACAAAGACAAAGCATAACCTGGCAGAACATACATTGTTATTATAATAAGCAGCATAATAAGGGAGTGACAGTGCTTATTTAAAGGAACAGTAAAAATGTAAGGGTTATTGTGTTGCAGAAAGACTGCCCTTGGTATGGGTGTAGTAGGGTATGCCGGCGGCCAGCATACCGCTGCCGGAATCCCGACCGCCGGCATACCGACAGCTGGGTGAGCACAAATGAGCCCCTTGCGGTCTCACTGCGCTCGCCACGCTTTCTATTCTCCCTCCAGGGGGGTCGTGGACCCCCAAGAGGGAGAAAAAGTGTCCGTAAGCCCGGTGTCCGGATTCCGGCGCCGGTATACTGTGCGCCGGGATCCCGACAGCCGGCAATCTGAAGACCACCCCTTGGGATTAGTACAGTTACAATCAGAGACAGAGGCAGCAGTAGTGGAAGTACAGTGAAATAAGAAGTGATAGTACAAACAGGATACACAAGATGTCCCGGCATTCACATGATCGACACCGGCATCCCGAATCAGAGAATTTCGACAGGGGCCGGTAAGTATATTTACCCTACCCCCCTACAAACCCTAACCTCCCCCCAGTCCTGCAGCCTAACATTAACACTCCCCTATGGAGCCTAAAATAAACCTATCCCACCCCCGTGGCTTACCAACATGGAGTCCCGGCAAAAGTTGATCGGGGTTCAGGCGTTCGGGATCCCAGTGCTGGCATTTCTATCCTGCATTAGGAGGAGGTGCAGGCCCGGACATGCCACATGGAGCATTATGGCGTTGCTCCAAGGTGGGTAGGTCTTAGCTTAGACATATTGTAGTAAGGAGCTATTATCATGTGGCTCCTTGCTGGTTAATCATAGATCCAGATTGGGGTAATGGAGGTGTGAGGTGTGGTGCCTCTGGACTGGCTGAGCTGGATGGCTTTAGTGTGGCATACCTTTACATTCTATTCACACTTTTCACACTTTCCCTATTTTACTCACATTTAATTTTTGTATCACCTTCTTTATAGCTTCGGCTTCCTAAATACTAATTTATGAACACTATAGTTTTTTCACTGGTATGCTGCCCTGGGCTTTCTGGCTTATGCTTGTGTTCTGGGGTGCCACACCCTGCACCTAGATATAGTGCTAGGGACCCCAAATATACAGAGACGCCTTGATGCGGCTTTGGGGCTTATTCACACATTTGCGCAAATATGTGTAACAATATCTCTGAATTCTAATATTATGTGGGATTTATATCTGGTTACTGTTATCATTCAGGGTGCTGGAGGAAACAATGTCTCTCTTTTTTTTTTTTTTTGCTTAGAAATACCCCTCCCTTTCAAGCACCTGAATGATATCATTAAGCTGATTGAGCATCTACCATTATATATTTCTATCCAGTGTCAGGATTCTGGGTTCACCATTCCGACTGCTGGGATGCCGAACGCTGGTATCCTGAACGGATTCCAGTATGAACAGTATAGAGTAGGGCTGGTAAGGGAGAACTCAGGCACAGCCGATGCTAGAGGCAAGCACAAGATTTCCCATAACGAGAAAAAAAACACAAGAATTGCCAAGCAAGCTCCACGCTTCATCCCAGCTACGACATAAAAGCACTAAAACGCTGCACCATTAAAAGACCTAAATTACACTTCTATCAACAGTGCACTATTCCACTCAAATGCTGGCCAAATCGCACAGACGATTATACCGAAAAAGGACAGATAAACCGAGTTGCCGCTTCAAGCCCCAAACCCTCCCAATTAAAACGCAGAAAATTGCACAGAACACCAGACATGAACATTTAGTGGAATAATTATCAAAAATAAGATTTTACTCACCGGCAAATCAATTTCTCGTAGTCCGTAGTGGATGCTGGGCCTCCGTAAGGACCATGGGGAATAGCGGCTCCGCAGGAGACTGGGCACAACTAAAAGAAAGCTTTTGGTCTAACTGGTATGCACTGGCTCCTCCCTCTATGACCCTCCTCCAGACCTCAGTTAGGATACTGTGCCCGGAAGAGCTGACACAATAAGGAAGGATTTTGAATCCCGGGTAAGACTCATACCAGCCACACCAATCACACCGTATAACTCGTGATACAATACCCAGTTAACAGTATGACAATAACTGAGCCTGTCAACAGATGGCTCAACAATAACCCTTTAGTTAAACAATAACTATATACAAGTATTGCAGACAATCCGCACTTGGGATGGGCGCCCAGCATCCACTACGGACTACGAGAAATAGATTTACCGGTGAGTAAAATCTTATTTTCTCTGACGTCCTAAGTGGATGCTGGGACTCCGTAAGGACCATGGGGATTATACCAAAGCTCCCAAACGGGCGGGAGAGTGCGGATGACTCTGCAGCACCGAATGGGCAAACTCTAGGTCCTCCTCAGCCAGGGTGTCAAACTTGTAGAATTTAGCAAATGTGTTTGACCCCGACCAAGTAGCTGCTCGGCAAAGTTGTAGAGCCGAGACCCCTCGGGCAGCCGCCCAAGAAGAGCCCACCTTCCTCGTGGAATGGGCTTTCACTGATTTAGGATGCGGCAGTCCAGCCGCAGAATGTGCAACCTGAATCGTACTACAGATCCAGCGAGCAATAGTCTGCTTTGAAGCAGGTGCACCCAACTTGTTGGGCGCATGCAGGATAAATAGCGAGTCAGTCTTTCTGACTCCAGCTGTCCTGGAAACATAAATTTTCAGGGCCCTGACTATGTCCAGCAACTTGGAAGCCTCCAAGTCTTTAGTAGCCGCAGGCACCACGATAGGTTGGTTCAGATGAAAGGCTGATACCACCTTAGGGAGAAACTGGGGACGAGTCCTCAATTCTGCCCTATCCATATGGAAAATCAGATAAGGGCTTTTACATGACAAAGCCGCCAATTCTGATACACGCCTGGCCGAAGCCAAGGCCAACAACATGACCACTTTCCACGTGAGATATTTCAATTCCTCGGTTTTAAGTGGCTCAAACCAATGTGACTTTAGGAAATCCAACACCACGTTGAGATCCCAAAGTGCCACTGGAGGCACAAAAGGGGGCTGAATATGCAGCACTCCCTTAACAAAAGTCTGAACTTCAGGTAGTGAAGCCAGTTCTCTCTGGAAGAAAATCGATAGAGCCAAAATCTGGACCTTAATGGAACCCAATTTTAGGCCCATAGTCACCCCTGACTGTAGGAAGTGCAGAAAACAGCCCAACTGAAATTCTTCCGTTGGGGCCTTCCTGGCCTCACACCACGCAACATATTTTCGCCAAATGCGGTGATAATGGTTTGCGGTCACTTCTTTCCTAGCTTTAATCAGCGTAGGAATGACTTCCTCCGGAATGCCCTTTTCCTTCAGGATCCGGTGTTCAACCGCCATGCCGTCAAACGCAGCCGCGGTAAGTCTTGGAACAGACAGGGCCCCTGCTGCAGCAGGTCCTGTCTGAGCGGCAGAGGCCATGGGTCCTCTGAGATAATTTCTTGAAGTTCCGGGTACCAAGCTCTTCTTGGCCAATCCGGAACAATGAGTATTGTTCTTACTCCTCTTCTCCTTATTATCCTCAGTACCTTTGGTATGAGAGGAAGAGGAGGGAACACATAAACCGACCGGTACACCCACGGTGTCACTAGAGCGTCCACAGCTATCGCCTGAGGGTCTGTTGACCTGGCGCAATATCTTTCTAGCTTTTTGTTTAGGCGGGACGCCATCATGTCCACCTGTGGCCTTTCCCAATGGTTTACAATCAGTTGGAAGACTTCTGGATGAAGTCCCCACTCTCCCGGGTGGAGGTCGTGCCTGCTGAGGAAGTCTGCTTCCCAGTTGTCCACTCCCGGAATGAACACTGCTGACAGTGCTAACACGTGATTTTCCGCCCATCGGAGAATCCTTGTGGCTTCTGCCATCGCCGTCCTGCTTCTTGTGCCGCCCTGTCGGTTTACATGGGCGACTGCCGTGATGTTGTCTGACTGGATCAGTACCGGCTGGTTTTGAAGCAGGGGTTTTGCCTGACTTAGGGCATTGAAAATGGCCCTCAGTTCCAGAATATTTATGTGTAGGGAAGTCTCCTGACTTGACCTTAGTCCTTGGAAGTTTCTTCCCTGTGTGACTGCCCCCCAGCCTCGAAGGCTGGCATCCGTGGTCACCAGGACCCAGTCCTGTATGCCGAATCTGCGGCACTCTTGAAGATGAGCACTTTGCAGCCACCACAGTAGAGACACCCTGGTCCTTGGAGACAGGGTTATCAGCCGATGCATCTGAAGATGCGATCCGGACCACTTGTCCAAGAGGTCCCACTGAAAGGTTCTTGCATGGAACCTGCCGAATGGAATTGCTTCGTAGGAAGCTACCATTTTTCCCAGGATTCGCGTGCAGTGATGCACCGACACCTGTTTTGGTTTTAGGAGGCCCCTGACTAGAGATGACAGCTCCTTGGCCTTCTCCTCCGGGAGAAACTTTTTTCTGTTCTGTGTCCAGAACCATCCCCAGGAACAGTAGACGTGTCGTAGGGACCAGCTGTGACTTTGGAATATTTAGAATCCAGCCGTGCTGTTGTAGCACCTCCCGAGATAGTGCTACCCCGACCAACAACTGCTCCCCGGACCTCGCCTTTATCAGGAGATCGTCCAAGTACGGGATAATTAAAACTCCCTTCTTTCGAAGGAGTATCATCATTTTGGCCATTACCTTGGTAAATACCCTCGGGGCCGTGGATAGGCCAAACGGCAACGTCTGGAATTGGTAATGACAATCCTGTACCACAAATCTGAGGTACTCTTGGTGAGGATGGTAAATGGGGACATGCAGGTAAGCATCCTTGATGTCCAGAGATACCATGTAATCCCCCTCGTCCAGGCTTGCAATAACCGCCCTGAGCGATTCCATCTTGAACTTGAATTTTTTTATATATGTGTTCAAGGATTTCAAATTTAAAATGGGTCTCACCGAACCGTCCGGTTTCGGTACCACAAACATTGTGGAATAGTAACCCCGTCCTTGCTGAAGTAGGGGCACCTTGACTATCACCTGCTGGGAATACAGCTTGTGAATTGCCTCTAGCACTGCCTCCCTGCCTGAGGGAGTTGTTGGCAAGGCAGATTTGAGGAAACGGCGGGGGGGAGACGTCTCGAATTCCAGCTTGTACCCCTGAGATACTACTCTACTTGAAGGATCCAGGGATCCACCCGTGAGCGAGCCCACTGATTGCTGAAGTTTTTGAGACGGGCCCCCACCGTACCTGGCTCCGCCTGTGGAGCCCCAGCGTCATGCGGTGGACTTGGAGGAAGCGGGGGAGGACTTTTGCTCCTGGGAACTGGCTGTATGCTGCAGCTTTTTCCCTCTACCTCTGGGCAGAAAGGACCCGCCTTTAACCCGCTTGCCCTTATGGGGCCGAAAGGACTGTACCTGATAATACGGTGCTTTCTTTGGCTGTGAGGGAACATGGGGCAAAAATGCTGACTTCCCAGCTGTTGCTGTGGAAACGAGGTCCGAGAGACCATCCCCGAACAACTCCTCACCCTTATAAGGCAAAACTTCCATGTGCCTTTTAGAATCTGCATCACCTGTCCACTGCCGAGTCCATAACCCTCTCCTGGCAGAAATGGACATTGCACTTATTTTAGATGCCAGCCGGCAAATATCCCTCTGTGCATCTCTCATGTATAAGACTGCGTCTTTAATATGCTCTACGGTTAGCAATATAGTGTCCCTGTCTAGGGTATCAATATTTTCCGACAGGGAATCTGACCACGCAGCTGCAGCACTGCACATCCATGCTGATGCAATAGCTGGTCTCAGTATAATACCTGTGTGTGTATATACAGACTTCAGGATAGCCTCCTGCTTTCTATCAGCAGGCTCCTTTAGGGCGGCCGTATCCGGAGACGGTAGTGCCACCTTCTTTGACAAGCGTGTGAGCGCTTTATCCACCCTAGGGGATGTTTCCCAACGTGACCTATCCTCTGGCGGGAAAGGGTACGTCATTAGTAACCTTTTAGAAATTACCAGTTTCTTATCGGGGGAAGCCCCTGCTTCTTCACACACTTCATTTAATTCCTCAGATGGAGGAAAAACTACTGGTAGTTTTTTCTCTCCAAACATAATACCCTTTTTTGTGGTACCTGGGGTAACATCAGAAATGTGCAACACATTTTTCATAGCCTCAATCATGTAACGTGTGGCCCTATTGGAAGTTACATTAGTCTCATCGTCGTCGACACTGGAGTCAGTATCAGTGTCGACATCTGTGTCTGCCATCTGAGGTAGCGGGCGTTTTAGAGCCCCTGATGGCTTTTGAGACGCCTGGGCAGGCACAGGCTGAGAAGCCGGCTGTCCCATATTTGGTATGTCGTCAAACCTTTTATGTAAGGAGTCGACACTGTCACGTAATTCCTTCCACATAACCATCCACTCAGGTGTCGGCCCCGCAGGGGGTGACATCACATTTATAGGCATCTGCTCCGCCTCCACATAAGCCTCCTCATCAAACATGTCGACACAGCCGTACCGACACACCGCACACACACAGGGAATGCTCTGACAGAGGACAGGACCCCACAAAGCCCTTTGGGGAGACAGAGAGAGAGTATGCCAGCACACACCAGAGCGCTATATAACACAGGGATGAACACTATAACTGATACCCCTTTTCCACTAGCTCAAAAAACACGGGTAAATGCACGGGGGCGCGCATTTACCCGTGTTTTTTCAAGTGGAAAAGGGTAAACCCGGATCGAGTGTAGGACACGGGAATGATCCGGGTAGGGTTGTAGTGTAAACGGGAGCCGTGTCGATGCGACAAGGCTCCCGTTTACACTGTATGGAAGGGCGGCGCTTGGAGATCATGTGATCTTCCTGCGCCGCCCCTGCCGCGTCACTAGAAGCGTCACCAACCCGGCATATGCCGGGTTGTGACTGCTGATGGGAAAGGGACCGAGCATGGGTCGCAGCAGGGGGCAGCACCCGGCTGCGACCCGTGCTCGTAGGTGGAAAAGGGGTATGTGATTTTCCCTTATAGCTACTTAAATATATATATCTGCGCCTAAATTTAGTGCCCCCCCCCCCCCCTCTCTTTTTTACCCTTTGTAGCTGCAGGGGAGAGCCTGGGAGCGATCCTTCCAGCGGAGCTGTGAGGGAAAATGGCACCAGTGTGCTGAGGGAGATAGCCCCGCCCCTTTTTCGGCGGACTTTCTCCCGCTTTTTTATGGATCCTGGCAGGGGTATTTTTCACATATATAGCCTCTGGGACTATATATTGTGATTATTTGCCAGCCATGGTATTAATATTGCTGCTCAGGGCGCCCCCCCCCCCCCCCCCAGCGCCCTGCACCCATCAGTGACCGGAGTGTGAGGTGTGCATGAGGAGCAATGGCGCACAGCTGTAGTGCTGTGCGCTACCTTGTTGAAGACCGTAGTCTTCTGCCGCCGATTTTCAGGACCATCTTCATGCTTCTGGCTCTGTAAGGGGGACGGTGGCGCGGCTCCGGGACCGGACGATCGAGGTTGGGCCCTGTGTTCGATCCCTCTGGAGCTAATGGTGTCCAGTAGCCTAAGAAGCCCAAGCTAGCTGCAAGCAGGTAGGTTCGCTTCTTCTCCCCTTAGTCCCTTGTAGCAGTGAGTCTGTTGCCAGCAGATCTCACTGAAAATAAAAAAACCTAAAATATACTTTCTTTTCTAGGAGCTCAGGAGAGCCCCTAGTGTGCATCCAGCTGAGCCGGGCACAAAATTCTAACTGAGGTCTGGAGGAGGGTCATAGAGGGAGGAGCCAGTGCACACCAGTTAGACCAAAAGCTTTCTTATAGTTGTGCCCAGTCTCCTGCGGAGCCGCTATTCCCCATGGTCCTTACGGAGTCCCAGCATCCACTTAGGACGTCAGAGAAAAAGCCTACATGCATATGTATAGCTCGCACATATTATAGGAAGCAATACACAAGTATCTGCAAAAAAATTACCGGTGAATGATTTAAAGAGGGCCTAATAATACATGAGTCATGAGAAGGGTAGAAACTAATGACAAATAAGGAGTCATATGGTTATTTAGTATATTGTTTGTTAAACTATGCATAAATAAGCAACGGTCTACCCCAAAGCCTATCCTTCCCAATGCTTTTAATGGATTCACCCACTAATCACCACAATTAGCTCTTTATCCTGTGATTTCAGGTCTTCGGGACTCTCCTCTTTTTCAGGCTGACATCTCTCCCTTAAGGTAACAGCCACCAGTCACTGCACTACCAAAGTGCCCCAAAATAGGAATATTGGATTAATAAGCTTTAGTTTAACTATGAACGAACAGAAAAGGCTCACATTTTGCATTTGTGATTAAGTCCAGGCTGAAAACAAATAATTGTCCAATGTGTGATCAAGAGTTAATTTAACATTTCCAAAAGCTGCGTTATATACGAAGAAAGATTTGAAAAAGCACATTTCTACATTGCTTCAGGCCAAGTAGTTGGCAGGCCATTATAAGAAAACCAGATTTGCCTAGCAAGCAATCTGATGAACCCAGCAAACATTCCAGTGTGGTTTTAGAGAGCGCTTTTCTGCACAATAATTTAAGTTGGACTTAGGCAACGTGACCAAAGATAAATAAAATGTTCACCTTAGCAGGTACAGATCACACGGGGAGGCCTTTCATGACTGAAGGCACAGCTGAAAACACATACCGTCTTGTAGGCCGAATTGGCTATAGCGATTAAACAGAGCATGTATTACCCTAACATGAGCTGATGAATAAAAGTCCCTCTATGCTGAATGGGAGTTGGTATATTTTGTCAACTATTAGAATGTCAACATATCCAGTATGTTGACATTGACTATGACAAATTGTTGGGATATCGGCATGCTAACAATGTCGACAACCGGCAATGCTGTTCCGGCGGTAAGTATCCCAGCAGCTAATGTTCCTGCTTTAGCCACAGTTTCAGCTATAAGTACGTCCCTTACCCTAATTCTGAATGTTGACATTGGAACGGACCACATGATGCGCATCCCACCGAGTGCCCATATCAAATAGACCTAAGGCCTCAGTTAAAGACTGGAATGACAAATACATGGGCAAACTTGCTACAATTCCATCACATCTTCACTGTTTATAACTATTTTCAGTAATCCAAACTTTGCTACTATTTGTGAATTTTGTTACTTCTATTTGTATGCGCCTCCTATTTTATTTCTTCTATTATTAGGTATTTTGTGGAGATTCATGTATTGCTGGGTGCAACACCTACACAAATGTATCAATTTAAGGCTTGGTTTCTAAACATTACCCATTAAGGTACAGGTCAGGGTTGGCTGGTTTAAACTACCGTGATTAAAACCAAAACATTTTTTTTTTAAAAACAAACTTTTTTTATTTATTATGCTGCGACTACTGGCACGGCACTGATTTTTTTTTTTTTTTTTTTTAAGCAGATTATACAAAAAAATAAATAATGTTTTTATTCAAAATGTTTAATGCCAGAAGCATGCCCAGTGCTAATGCATAAAGTACGTACGTACGTTTCTATAAAGCGTGCTTTTGCATTTTCCATTTTGCATTACTATTAAGATTTATTTAATTATAATAAGTAGGACTAATGCTTAACATCAACTTGTTCTTATTTTCAGTTTCATCTATCTCTGAATGTACTTTGTATGTTTACTATATACTGTATATTTAGATGTAATAGGACTGGTAAGCGGTTAAAAATTGGTTTTATTGAAAGATGTAAAATAAATCAGTCTTAAAACGTTATTGATGTTAGAAAGTAATAAACATAGTTGATCAAGGTTTCTAACACATGATTAAAATTTTTCCCATTAAAATATTAATGGGGGGGGGAAAAAAAAGGGTTTGGGTTTTTTTTGTTTTATTTTTTTATTTACTTTTTTCCAAATCTGGTACAGGGTAAGGGGTATATTCAATAACTGTCGGAAGCTGCCGTCTTGTCGGAAAGACGGCAGCTTCCAACAGTTTTAGGTCGGAAGGGGTTCCGACCTATTCATTAGGGCCCCGTTTATTCCGACAAGTCGGGTTTGCTGTCAGATTGCACACTGATCCGCCGATCAGCGTGCATTGTCGGAAGCGGGGCCAGACCCGACAGGTTTTAGCCCTGTTTCCGACAATCTCAATTCGACTTTAAAAAAATGTCGGATTGAGATGAGGTCCTGAACAAAGTCCTGATCATTTGAAATTACATAGGTATTTTTCAAAACTTCTGTGGTAAATTTGGTGTTAAATCCTATGGAAAGTTACCGCAGCTAAATTTGCGCAGTTAAACTGAATAATAAATATCTTGTGGCCAACCGCATGAAACTCTGTAAACTAGTTAAAGAGTCTGATTGAATATACCCCTAATTTGATACATTTGTTACATGTTTCTGAAATTTTTACTAAATACGTATTATTTTTGTATGTATTTTCAAAAAAGACAAGTGGGGAGATGGGTTCTGATAAGAAAAGGAATAGTGTGAGGTAACTAGGTTCATATGTAAAGAAACAATACCACATTGCATAGCTAATAAAATAGAATTTTAATTACCTACCGGTAAATCCTTTTCTTGTAGTCTGTAGGGCAGGGGTGGCCAACCCGCGGCTCTCGAGCCGCATGCGGCTCTTTTATCGTCCACATGCGGCTCGATCAGCTCCCGGCCACCCGCTGCACTACTTAAATGGAGTCTCAGCGGCGTGTGAGGAGAGGGGAGGAGAGCGCAGCGCGCTCCTCTCCTGCCCTGACTCCTGCGGCGATGTCTAGCTTCAATTCGGTGCCGGACCATGAGCCAATCAGAGCTCGCGGTCCGGCAGCTAAGGCTCCTGATTGGCTGCCGGATCGCGAGCTCTGATTGGTTCACGGGCCGGCGCTGTATTGAAGATATACACTGCCACCGGAGTCAGAGGAACAGGAGAGGCGCGCGCTCTCCTCGCCTCATCTCACAGCAGCAGGAGCAGCAGCACGATGAGCAGCACAAGGGGGGGGAGGGCGAGCCACTGTGGGGACGTGTATCTGCACTGTGGCCATAGCTGGCACTGTGGGGGCAAGTGTATCTGCGCTGGGGGCATAGCTGGCACTGTGGGGGCATGTGTGTCTGCCCTGGGGGCATAACTGGCACTGTGGGGGCATGTGTATCTGCGCTGGGGCCATAGCTGGCACTATGGGGGCATGTGTATCTGCGCTGGGAGCATAGCTGGCACTGTGGGGGCATGTGTATCTGCACTGGGGGCATAGCTGGCACTGTGGGGGCATGTGTATCTGCACTGGGGGCATAGCTGCCACTGTGGGGGCATGAGTCTCTGCGCTGGGGCATAGCTGCCACTGTGGGGGCATGAGTCTCTGCGCTGGGGCACAGCTGCCACTGTGGGGGCATGAGTCTCTGCGCTGGGGGCGTAGCTGGCACTGTGGGGGCATGTGTGTCTGCACTGGGGGCATAGCTGGCACTGTGGGGGCATGTGTGTCTGCACTGGGGGCATAGCTGGCACTGTGGGGGCATGTGTGTCTGCACTGGGGGCATAGCTGGCACTGTGGGGGCATGTGCATCTGCACTGGGGGCATAGCTGGCACTGTGGGGGCATGTGTATCTGCGCTGGCGCCATAGCTGGCACTGTGGGGGCATGTCTATCTGCGCTGGGGGCATAGCTGGCACTGTGGGGCCATGAGTCTCTGCGCTGGGGGCATATGTGTCTGCACTGGGGGCGTAGCTGGCACTGTGGGGGCATGTGTATCTGGCACTGGGGGCATAGCTGGCACTGTGGGGGCATGTGTATCTGGTTCTGTGGGGGCATGTGTATCTGACACTGGAGGCATATATTTATCTGTGTGTGGACATATGTGTCTGGCACTGTTGAGGGGGGTATATGTATCTGGCACTGTGGAGGCACCCATTTATTGGCATTTTTATATGTATGTAGCACTGTACTGGGGCATTATATGTATGTGGCACTGTACTGGGGCATTAGATGTATGTGGCACTGTACAACATGACTAAAAACGGGGTTATGACACAAGGTCATACTCCTACAAAGGTCATACCGAAAGGTGCGCGCACAAAAATGGGGTGTGGCTTTGTGAAAACTAGGCCACGCCCCCATAGTGGCTCTTGCCCTTTACTATGGATCTTTTCTGGCTCTTTGCCTCTTACTGGTTGGCCACCCCTGCTGTAGGGGATACTGGGCGTCCGCCCGGTGCTTTGTTCTTCCTGCGCTGTTACTTGGTTAAGTAATGTTGTTTGGTTCAGATGTTGCTGTCCCTTTTTACAAGTTTGGTTAGCATGGCTTTCCTCTTGTTCTGGTTGTGCTGGTTCGAATTCTCACCACTTTGCTTTTCTCTATCCTTCTCTCAAAGTATGCCCGTCTCCTCGGGCACAGCTACCTAGACTGAGTCTAGTAGGAGAGACATATAGGGAGGAGCCAGCACACACAATCAAACTTCTATAGTGCCCATGGCTCCTAGTGGACCAGTCTATACCCCATGGTACTAAAGAGATTCCCAGTATCCCCTATGGACTACGAGAAAAGGATTTATCGGTAGGTAAATAAAATCCTATTTTCTCTTACGTCCTAGGGGATACTAGGAATCCATTTAGTACCATGGGGGAAGTACCAACGCTCTCAAAGCGGGTGAGAGAGTGCTGAGGTTCCTGCAGAACTGATTGGTCTCTGAGGACCTTCAGTTTGGTCAAAGTATCGAACTTGAAAAACTTAGCAAATGTGTTCGAACCCGACCAAGAAGCTGCTCGGCAGAGCTGTAAAGCCAAGACACCCCCGGGCAGCCGCCCAAGAGGAACCCACCGACCTAGTAGAGTTGGCTTGAAAAGATTTCGGAATCGGCAAACCTGCCGTGGAATAAGCATGCTGGATAGTGAGCATAATCCAGCGTGCAATGGACTGCTTCGAAGCAGGACACACAATATTATTGGGATCATAAAGAACGAACAGCAAGTCCGATTTCCTGTGACGTGCTGTTCTCTTCACAAAGACTTTCAAAGCCCTTACGACATCCAAAGATTTTGTAGTAGCAGAGGCGTCCGTAACCGCCGGACCCACAATAGGTTGGTTGATGTGAAACGCGGATACCAAAGTTAAGCTCTGTCCTCATGGAAAATTAAGTAGGGGCTCTTGTGAGACAGCGGACCCAACTCTGACACACGTCTTGCTGGAGCCAATGCCAACAGTGTGACGGTCTTCCACGAAAGGTACTTTACGTCTACCACCTGTTCAAACCAGTCCGATTGAAGGAACTGCAGTACCAAATTGAGGTCCCAAGGTGCCGTGGGAGGCACAAAGTGAGGTTGTAAGTGCAGAACACCTTTCAAGAACGTCCAGACCTCAGGGAGAGAAGCCAATTGTTTTTGAAAGAAAATAGACAAGGCCAAAATCTGAACTTTAATGGAGCCTAGGCGTAGGCCCACATCCACTACCGTTCGGCAGAAAAAGCAGGAAACATCCCAGATGAAATTCACACCAAGAGACATATTTCTTCCAGATACGATGGTAATGTTTAGACGTTACCCCCTTTCTAGCTCGGATCATAGTCGGGATGACCTTGTCAGGAATACCTCTCCTGGCTAGAATCAACCGCTTAACTTCCATGCCATTAAACATATCCGTGGTAAGTCTTGATAGACAAATGGGCCCTGCTGCAGAAGATACTCTCAAAGAGGCAGAGGCCACGGATCTTCGATCAGCATCTCGAGAAGAACCGCATACCAGGCTCTTCGTGGCTAGTCCCGAGCAATGATGATTGCTTGAACCTTTTCGATTTATTCTTTTTAGAATTCTTGGAATCAGAGGAATGGGAGGAAACAAGTACACCAGCTGGTAAACCCATGGAGTTGTCAGGACGTCTACTGCTACTGCCTGTGGGTCCCTCGACCTGGAAAAATACCGCTTGAGCTTCTGGTTGAGTAGAGAGGCCATCATGTCGATTTGTTAACCATCGAAACACCTCCGGGTGGAGGCCCCATACCCTCGGGGTGCAAATTGTGTCTGCTGAGGAAGTCTCCTTCCCAGTTGTCTACTTCCGGAATGAAGATCGCCGACAATGCCATGGCGTGTTTTTCTGCCCAGAAGAGAATTCTTGACACCTCTGACATTGCGGCTCTGCTTTTCGTTACGCCCTGTCGGTTTATGTACGTCACCGCCGTCACATTGTCCGACTGGACCTGAATGGCCTGATTCTGAAGAAGAGATGAGGCCTGCAGAAGGGCGTTGTAGATAGCCCTGAGTTCCAGGATGTTTATTGGAAGGACGACTTCCTGACTTGACCATCTTCCCTGAAACTGCACCCCCTGGGTGACTGCTCCCCAACCTCTGAGGCTTGCGCTTGTGGTTAGCAGAATCCAATTCTGAATCCCAAACCTCCGACCCTCGACCAGGTGAGAAGTCTGTAGCCACCACAGGAGGAAGATCCTGGCTCTTGGTGACAGACGAATCCTCTGGTGCATGTGAAGATGCGATCCGGACCATTTTTCCAACAGATCCAGCTAGAAGGGCCTCGCATGAAACCTTCTGTACTGAATTGCTTTGTAAGAAGCCACCATTTTCCCCAGAAGGCATATGCAGAGATGCACAGAGATTCGGATTGGGTTCAAGACGGCCCGAACCATTGACTGGATTACCAATGCCTTTTCCAAGGGAAGGAATACTTTCTGATACTCTGTGTCCAGTATCATCCCCAGTATGGTGGCCAATCCCGGGATCGGCGGGATCCCGGGATTTAGGCCCAAAAATGGCCGGGATTCAATCCTGGGATTGGAAGCTCCAATCCCGGGGATTGAGGGATCAGCGTTGAGCGTCCACAGGACGCTCAAACGCTGCCCGGCTTCCTGCTTCCGGGTCCCCAGCGCAGCGTGAGAGGTCACGCTGCACAGTTAGCTGCTGCTGGGAGTTGCCAGCAGCGTTCACACGGTGTTCCCCTCCCGCCCGTCCCCGGTATATGGTGAGTTATATGTGCGGGTCGGGGTGGGGCGAGGGTGCGGCCACCTAGGTAAAAGCCAATCCCCAGGTATCCCGGGAATCCCGGGATTGGCCATTTTTCAATCCCGATACCCGGGATTGGCTTCCCTAATCCCCAGGAACTGAAACCTCTGCGTTTGTTCTAGGTGAGATTTTGCAGGTTCAGAATCCACCCATGATTCAGGACTAGTCTGGTTGAGAGGGCAATGTTCTCCAACAGCTGTTCCCTGGACGGTGCCATTATCAGAAGATCGTCCAATTACGGAACTATGGTGGTCATTCTGAGTTGATCGCAGCCAGCAACTTTTTGCTGCTGCTGCGATCAACTAGCCCACGCATATGGGAGAGTGTATTTTAGCTTAGCAGAGCTGTGATCGCTTGTGCAGCCCTGCTAGGCTAAAAAAAAATTCACACAAAACTAAACAAGCCCTATACCTACTTACCCTGTGCGATGGATCCAGCGATGATGGGCTCGGCTTTGACGTCACTTCTCCGCACTCCGTTCTCCTAGGCACACCTGTTTTACTTACCACTTCCCGAAAACGGCTCCAAACGGTTCGGATCCGCCCTGCACCGCCCTCTTCCTGTCAATCTTCTTTGTGGTCCGTCCTGCGACTGCTTTCATCTTAAACCGCGACGTTACCCCACATCCCCGGTCACCGGGCAACGGTGCGCACGTGCACTGCGGCAGCCGCGCATGCCGCACCCGTTCGCACTGCAGCGATAAACCGCTGCATGCGAACGGGTCGGAATGACCCCCTATGTTCACTCCCTGTCCGCGGAGCAACATCATCATTTCTCCCATGACTTTGGTGAACACCCTCGCTGCCGTGGAGAGACCAAACGGCAGGGCCTGAAACTGGTAGTGGACAGTCCTGCAGCGCAAATCGTAGATAAGCCTGATGAGGCTGCCAGATCAGAATGTGAAGGCACGCATCCTTGACATCCAGAGAAGCTAGGAATTCCCCCTCCTCCAAACCTGAGATTACCACTCTCAAAGACTCCGTCTTGAATTTGAACATTCGTAAGTACGGGTTCAATGACTTGGGGTTCAAAATCAGTCTTACCGAACCGTCCGGTTTCAGTACTTCAAACAAGCTGAAATAGTAACCCTTGTTTTGTAGAAGAGGTGGAACTGCAACAATTACCTGGGTCTGTAACAGTTTTTGAATGGCGTCGTGTAAGTTTACTCTCACCTCTTGTAAAACTGGTAAGCCTGATTTGAAAAATCTGTGAGGTGTGAGCTCCTGGAACTCCAGTCTGTAGACCTGGGATATAAGGTCTATGACACAGGGATCCTGGCACGATCCCGTCCAGATGTGACTGAAGAATTTTAGCCAGGCTCCCATCCTGTCATCCAGGCCTCGTGGTCCACCGTCATGCGGAAGGTTTTGAGGAAGCACAGCCCCTGCTCCTGTTTACCAGCAGTCGCTGGTTTGTGTGGTTTACCTCTAGCACCTCTGGCAGCAGTAGAAGAACCTCTGGCCTTGCCCCTAAACTTGGCAGTCCGAAAGCACTGTAGATTAGGTCCTGAGTAGACCTACCTAGCTGGTGGAGCTGCAGAAGGAAGGTATGTGGACTTACCAGCAGTAGCTCAGGAGATCCATTTGTCGAGTTCATCTCCAAATAAGGCCTCTCCTGTGAATGGCAGGCCTTTCACTCCTTTACTGTAGTCCGCGTCAGCAGTCCACTGATGTAGCCATAATACTCTGCGTGCCGACACTGCCATAGCTGTAGTGCGTGCATTAAGCAAACCTATTTCTTTTATGACTTCCACCATAAAGTTCACAGAGTCTTGTATGTTGCAGGAGCAAAACAATTTCCTCGAGTTAAGGTCGCTAAACCCTCAATTAAATTACCTGACCATTTAGCAATGGCTCTTGTAATACACCCACATACTATAGTGGGTCTCTGGGCCACCCCGGCAGCAGTATACAAAGATTTGAGTGTAGTCTCAATCTTGCGATCAGCCGCATCTTTTAGGGAGGCTGCACCAGGGATAGGTAACACAATTTTACGTGAGAGCCTGGAGACTGACGTATCCACTATCGGTGGATTTTCCCATTTGTTCCTATCCTCAGGAGGAAAAGGAAAGGATAACAACCGTCTAGGCATTTGAAATTTCTTATCTGGATTAACCCACGGTTGTTCAAACAGGGTATTTAGTTCCTTTGACATAGGAAAAGTGGCTGAGTTTTTTACTTAATATTAAAGTATGATTCCTCACTCTCCTCTGTCACCTTATCAGGGATAGTTAGAATTTCTCTGATAGCATCTATGAGAGCCTCTACCCCTTGTGACAGAGTACCCTCCCCTACCGCTGTGTCCACCTCACCTTCCTCCATTTCTGACCCTTCATTATCAGAGTCAGAATGCAGGATATTATTTATTTATTTATTTATTACCAGTTATTTATATAGCGCACACATATTCCGCAGCGCTTTACAGAGAATATTTGCCCATTCACATCAGTCCCTGCTCCAGTGGAGCTTACAATCTATATTCCCTTCCACATGTACACACAGATACATTCAATCTAGGGTTAATTTTGTTGGGAGCCAATTAACCTGCCAGTATATTTTTGGGATTGTGGGAGGAAACCGGAGTACCCGGAGGAAACCCACGCAAGTACGGGGAGAATATACAAACTCCACACAGTTAGGGCCATGGTGGGAATCTAACCCATGACCTCAGTGCTGTGAGGCAGTAATGCTAACCATTACACCATCCGTACTGCCCAGGATATGGGCCAAAGTACATTTCTCTTACGTCCTAGAGGATGCTGGGGTCTCCGTAAGGACCATGGGGTATAGACGGGCTCCGCAGGAGACATGGGCACTATAAAGAACTTTAGAATGGGTGTGCACTGGCTCCTCCCTCTATGCCCCTCCTCCAGACCTCAGTTAGATCCTGTGCCCAGAGGAGACTGGGTGCACTACAGGGGAGCTCTCCTGAGTTTCCCTGAAAAATAATTTTGTTAGGTTTTTTATTTTCAGGAAGCACTGCTGGCAACAGGCTCCCTGCATCGTGGGACTGAGGAGAGAGAAGCAGACCTACTTAAATGATAGGCTCTGCTTCTTAGGCTACTGTACACCATTACCTCCAGAGGGTCGGAAACGCAGGTCTCACCCTCGCCGTTCGTCCCGGAGCCGCGCCGCCGTCCTCCTCACGGAGCCGGAAGATAGAAGCCGGGTGAGTATAAGAAGAAAGAAGACTTCAAAAACGGCTGAAGACTTCAGATCTTCTCTGAGGTAATGCGCAGCGGTAATGCTGCGCGCCATTGCTCCCACACACAACACACACAGCGGGCGCTGAAGGGTGCAGGGGGGGCGCCCTGGGCAGCAATTATAAGCCTCTTGGGACTGGTTAATAATATAGATAGATAGATAGATAGATAGATAGATAGATAGATAGATAGATAGATAGATATAGAGGCTGCGGAGGCACTATATTATAGAATCCCCCGCCAGTATAAAAAATTTGAGCGGGACCGAAGCCAGCCGCTGAGGGGGCGGAGCTTGGTCCTCCAGCACTAACCAGCGCCATTTTCTCCACAGCACACTGCAGAGAAGCTGGCTCCCCAGACTCCCCGCTGCTGAACACGGTGACAGAGGGCAAAAAAGAGGGGGGGGGGGGGGGGGGGACTTTTTATTGGCGCAGTGAGTGTATAATTATATATTTATATATAAAAGCGCTGTTTTGTCTGGGAATTTGGTTTCCAGTGTCAGTTGGCGCTGGGTGTGTGCTGACATACTCTCTCTCTCTGTCTCTCCAAAGGGCCTTTTTGGGGAACTGTCTCCATATAGATATATCCCCGAGTGTGTGGGGGTATCGGCACGCGTGTGTCGGCATGTCTGAAGCGGAAAGGGCTCATCTAAGGAGGAGGTGGAGCAGATGATTGTGGTGTCTCCATCGGCAACGCCGACACATGATTGGATAGATATGCTGAATATTTTAAATGCAAATGTGTCTTTATTACATCAGAGGTTGGACAAAGAGTCCAGGGATAGAACAGGGAGTCAATCCATGGCTTTGGCTGCATCACAGGGCCCTTCAGGGTCTCAGAAACGTCCCCTGTCCCAAGTAGCAGACACGGATACCGACACGGATTCTGATTCCAGTGCCGACTACGATGATGCGAGGTTACACCCAAGGGTGGCCAAAAGTATTCATTATATTATTATTGCAATAAAGGATGTTTTACATATCACTGATGACCCCTCTGTCCCTGACAAGAGGGTACACATGTTTAAGGAAAAGAAACCTGAGGTAACCTTTCCCCCATCTCATGAGCTGAACGCGTTATTTGAAAAGGTTTGGGAAACTCCAGACAAGAAACTGCAGATTCCCAAAAGAATTCTTATGGCGTATCCTTTCCCTGCGCAGGACAGGTTACGGTGGGAATCCTCACCCAGGGTGGACAAGGCGTTAACGCGCTTGTCCAAAAAGGTGGCGCTGCCATCTCCAGACACGGCCGTCCTCAAGGATCCTGCCGATCGCAGACAGGAAACTACCTTAAAATCTATTAATACACATACGGGGGCCTTGCTCAGACCGGCAATAGCGTCGGCTTGGGTTTGTAGCGCTGTTGTGGCTTGGACGGATACCTTGTCATCTGACATTGATACCCTGGATAGGGATACCATTTTATTGACCTTAGGTCACATTAAAGACGCAATCTTATATATGAGAGACGTTGGTCTGCTAGGTTCGAAAATTTATGTAGCCCGGATGGCTCGGGTTAGGAAAACAGAGGCTCTGTTTGTCCTGTATGCAGCCAACAAGGTTGGCGCTCCTGCTTCGAAGCAGACCATTGCTCGCTGGATCTGTAACACGATTCAGCAGGCTCATTCTACGGCTGGATTGCCGTTACCAAATTCGGTTAAGGTCCATTCCACTAGGAAAGTGGGCTCTGCTTGGGCGGCTGCCCGAGGCATCTCGGCATTACAACTTTGCCGAGCGGCGACTTGGTCGGGTTCAAACACTTTGGCAAAATTCTACAAGTTTGATACCCTGGCTGATGAGGACCTCATGTTTGCTCAATCGGTGCCGCAGAGTCATCCGCACTCTCCCGCCCGGTCTGGAGCTTTGGTATAAACAACACGGTCCTTACGGAGTCCCCAGCATCCTCTAGGACGTAAGAGAAAATAAGATTTTAAACCTACCGGTAAATCTTTTTCTCCTAGTCCGTAGAGGATGCTGGACGCCCGTCCCACTGCGGACTATCTCCTGCAAGACTTGTATATAGTTTTTGCTTACATAAGGGTTATGTTACAATTTTGATCAGTCTCGGGCTGATGCTGTTTTGTTTCATACTGTTAACTGGTTCGTATATTCCATGTTATACGGTGTGGATAGTGTGGACTGGTATGAATCTTGCCCTCAGATTAACAAAAATCCTTTCCTCGTATCCGTCTCCTCTGGGCACAGTTTCTCTAACTGAGGTCTGGAGGAGGGGCATAGAGGGAGGAGCCAGTGCACACCCATTCTAAAGTTCTTTATAGTGCCCATGTCTCCTGCGGAGCCCGTCTATACCCCGTGGTCCTTACAGAGTCCCCAGCATCCTCTACGGACTAGGAGAAAAAGATTTACCGGTAGGTTTAAAATCTTATTTTTTGCGGACAAATGGTAGAGGACTGAGACGCTGGTCTGGGTACGGAGTCCTTTTTCATAAACTCATCCATAGACTGCCTGAAGTATTGCGTAGAAATGGTGGAAATCATTCCCCTAATGGAGTCCAGCCATGCTGGTTCAGCCCCACTAGCCTGGGAAGGGATACTACACTTAGTACACACTAGTGAACCCTCTGGAGAAGAGGAACACTGTGCCTTACATGAAACACACTCTTTGCTTGACATACTGCAGTAGTGACAGTACACACACAGGAAAAGGTTAAAAGCACAATTAACCCACAAAGTGCCCTTCCAGAGAGACACAGAGAGAGTATGGAACCAGCACACAGCGCCCTTATTGCTAATGCCAAGTTTAGCTGAGTCGCAGACTAAGTACCTAGATTAGGTACTAAGGGGGTAATTCTGAGTTGATCGCAGCAGCAAGTTTGTTAGCAACTGGCCAAAACCATGGGGGTCATTCCGAGTTGTTCGCTCGTTATTTTTTTTTCGCAACGGAGCGATTAGTCGCGAATGCGCATGCGCAATGTCCGCAGTGCGACTGCGCCAAGTAAATTTGCTATGCAGTTAGGTATTTTAATCACGGTTTTTTCTTCGTTCTGGTGATCGTAATGTGATTGACAGGAAGTGGGTGTTTCTGGGCGGAAACTGGCCGTTTTATGGGTGTGCGAGAAAAAACGCTACCGTTTCTGGGAAAAACGCGGGAGTGGCTGGAGAAACAGAGGAGTGTCTGGGCGAACGCTGGGTGTGTTTATGACGTCAAACCAGGAACGACAAGCACTGAACTGATCGCAGATGCAGAGTAAGTTTGAAGCTACTCAGAAACTGCTAAGAGGTGTGTAATCGCAATTTTGAGAATCTTTCGTTCGCAATTTTACTATGCTAAGATTCACTCCCAGTAGGCGGCGGCTTAGCGTGTGCAAAGCTGCTAAAAGCAGCTTGCGAGCGAACAACTCGGAATGACCCCCCATGTGCACTGCAGGGGAGGCAGATATAACATGTGCAGAGAGAGTTAGATTTAGGTGGGTTATATTGTTTCTGTGCAGGGTAAATACTGGCTGCTTTATTTTTACACTGCAATTTAGATTTCAGTTTGAACACACCCTACCCAAATCTAACTCTCTCTGCACATGTTATATCTGCCTCCCCTGCAGTGCACATGGTTTTGCCCAACTTCTAACAAATTTGCTGCTGCGATCAACTCAGAATTAGGCCCAAAGTACACTAGTAAATCGCTCCCCCCTGCTATTATCCCCCTGGTACCGCGGAGGTAAACTGGAGGCTTTCCGGTGGAGCAGCGCGTCCCTGTCAGTCAGGGTCTGTGTCAGCTGCAATAGGGAAAATGGCGCTTTTGAGCTGCTGGATCCGCTCATAGTGAAGCCCCGCCCCTCCAATGGTGCGCGGTCTTCCCGTTTTTCTTTATACTGGTTTGTGTGTCTGTGTGCATAAAATAGAGACATTCCCCTTTTATGGCCGTAGTGCCAGTGTAGGTACTGTGTACACTACAGTGTACTTAGTCCGGAGACTCATTCCACCCCGTGTAGAAGCTGTGCGTCTCTGTACCCTCATGGCGCTATAATGGCCCGAGACCCGCTAACCGGGACGCCGGCTTAGTACTCCCCACTCTTCTGTCTTCTGGCTCTGTTAGGGGTGGCGGCGTGCTGCGGGAATGTACGCTTGCTGTGGTGGGGCTTGCAAATAGTTCCCTCAGGAGCTAGCGTACTGTCAGCGGGGAACGAGACCACTAACCCTTAGTGGGGTTGGGCCGTTCCCCCCTCTAAGTCCCATGAAGCAGACAGGCTGATGCCATCCAGTCCTGCCTGAAAAATAAGATTTTACTTACCGATAAATCTATTTCTCGTAGTCCGTAGTGGATGCTGGGACTCCGTAAGGACCATGGGGAATAGCGGCTCCGCAGGAGACAGGGCACAAGAATAAAAGCTTTAGGATCAGGTGGTGTGCACTGGCTCCTCCCCCTATGACCCTCCTCCAAGCCTCAGTTAGGATACTGTGCCCGGACGAGCGTACATAATCAGGAAGGATATTGAATCCCGGGTAAGACTCATACCAGCCACACCAATCACACCGTACAACTTGTGATCTGAACCCAGTTAACAGTATGATAACAACGAAGGAGCCTCTGAAAAGATGGCTCACAACAACAATAACCCGATTTAGTTAACAATAACTATGTACAAGTATTGCAGACAATCCGCACTTGGGATGGGCGCCCAGCATCCACTACGGACTACGAGAAATAGATTTATCGGTAAGTAAAATCTTATTTTCTGACGTCCTAGTGGATGCTGGGACTCCGTAAGGACCATGGGGATTATACCAAAGCTCCCAAACGGGCGGGAGAGTGCGGATGACTCTGCAGCACCGAATGAGAGAACTCCAGGTCCTCCTCAGCCAGGGTATCAAATTTGTAGAATTTAGCAAACGTGTTTGCCCCTGACCAAGTAGCTGCTCGGCAAAGTTGTAAAGCCGAGACCCCTCGGGCAGCCGCCCAAGATGAGACCACTTTCCTTGTGGAATGGGCTTTTACAGATTTTGGCTGTGGCAGGCCTGCCACAGAATGTGCAAGCTGAATTGTACTACAAATCCAACGAGCAATAGTCTGCTTAGAAGCAGGAGCACCCAGCTTGTTGGGTGCATACAGGATAAACAGCGAGTCAGACTTTCTGACTCCAGCCGTCCTGGAAACATATTTTCAGGGCCCTGACAACGTCAAGTAACTTGGAGTCCTCCAAGTCCCTAGTAGCCGCAGGTACCACAATAGGTTGGTTCATGTGAAAAGCAGAAACCACCTTAGGGAGAAATTGAGGACGAGTCCTCAATTCTGCCCTGTCAGAATGAAAAATTAAGTAAGGGCTTTTATATGATAAAGCCGCCAATTCTGACACACGCCTGGCTGAAGCCAGGGCTAACAGCATCGTCACCTTCCATGTGAGATATTTTAAGTCCACAGTGGTGAGTGGTTCAAACCAATGTGACTTAAGGAACCTCAAAACAACATTGAGATCCCAAGGTGCCACTGGAGGCAAAAAAGGAGGTTGTATATGCAGTACCCCTTTTACAAATGTCTGAACTTCAGGTACTGAAGCCAGTTCTTTCTGGAAGAAAATCGACAGGGCCGAAATTTGAACCTTAATGGACCCTAATTTTAGGCCCATAGACAGTCCTGTTTGCAGGAAATGGAGGAAACGACCCAGTTGAAATTCCTCTGTAGGGGCCTTCTTGGCCTTACACCACGCAACATATTTTCGCCAAATGCGGTGATAATGTTTTGCGGTTACATACTTCCTGGCTTTGACCAGGGTAGGGATGACTTCATCTGGAATGCCTTTTTCCTTCAGGATCCGGCGTTCAACCGCCATGCCGTCAAACGCAGCCGCGGTAAGTCTTGGAACAGACAAGGCCCCTGCTGGAGCAGGTCCTTTCTTAGAGGTAGAGGCCACGGGTCTTCCGTGAGCATCTCTTGAAGTTCCGGGTACCAAGTCTTTCTTGGCCAATCCGGAACCACGAGTATCGTTCTTACTCCTCTCCTTCTTATGATTCTCAGTACTTTTGGTATGAGAGGCAGAGGAGGGAACACATACACTGACTGGTACACCCACGGTTTCACCAGAGCGTCCACCGCTATTGCCTGAGGGTCCCTTGACCTGGCGCAATATCTGTCTAGTTTTTTGACGCCATCATGTCCACCTTTGGTTTTTCCCAACGGTTTACAAACAGGTGGAAGACTTCTGGGTGAAGTCCCCACTCTCCCGGGTGAAGGTCGTGTCTGCTGAGGAAGTCTGCTTCCCAGTTGTCCACTCCCGGAATGAACACTGCTGACAGAGCTATCACATGATTTTCCGCCCAGCGAAGAATCCTTGCAGCTTCTGCCATTGCCCTCCTGCTTCTCGTGCCGCCCTGTCTGTTTACGTGGGCGACTGACGTGATGTTGTCCGATTGGATCAATACCGCCTGACCCTGAAGCAGGGGTTTCGCTTGACTTAGGGCATTGTAAATGGCCCTTAGTTCCAGAATGTTTATATGAAGAGATGTTTCCATGCTTGACCACAAGCCCTGGAAATTTTTTCCCTGTGTGACTGCCCCCCAGCCTCTCAGGCTGGCGTCCGTGGTCACCAGGACCCAATCCTGAATGCCAAATCTGCGGCCCTCTAGTAGATGAGCACTCTGCAGCCACCACAGAAGAGACACCCTTGTCCTTGTCGACAGGGTTATCCGCTGATGCATCTGAAGATGCGATCCGGACCATTTGTCCAGTAGATCCCACTGAAACGTTCTTGCATGGAATCTTCCGAATGGAATTGCTTCGTAAGAAGCCACCATTTTTCCCAGGACCCTCGTGCACTGATGCACTGACACCTGGCCTGGTTTTAGGAGGTTCCTGACTAGCTCGGATAACTCCCTGGCCTTCTCCTCCGGGAGAAACACCTTTTTCTGGACTGTGTCCAGAATCATTCCTAGGAACAGTAGGTGTCGTTGGAATCAGCTGCGATTTTGGAATATTTAGGATCCACCCGTGCTGACGTAACACTACCTGAGATAGTGCTACTCCGACTTCTAACTGTTCCCTGGACCTTGCCCTTATCAGGAGATCGTCCAAGTAAGGGATAATTAAGATGCCTTTTCTTCGAAGAAGAATCATCATTTCGGCCATTACCTTAGTAAAGACCCGAGGTGCCGTGGACAACCCAAACGGCAGCGTCTGAAACTGATAATGACAGTTTTGTACTACAAACCTGAGGTACCCTTGGTGAGACGGGTAGATTGGGACGTGGAGATAAGCATCCTTGATGTCCAGAGACACCATATAGTCCCCTTCTTCCAGGTTTGCTATCACCGCTCTGAGTGATTCCATCTTGAATTTGAACCTCTTTATGTAAGTGTTCAGGGATTTCAGATTTAAAATTGGTCTCACCGAGCCGTCCGGCTTCGGTACCACAAACAGCGTGGAATAATACCCCTTTCCCTGTTGTAGGAGGGGTACCTTGATTATCACCTGCTGGGAATACAGCTTGTGAATGGCTTCCAAAACTGCCTCCCTGTCGGAGGGAGACTTTGGTAGAGCAGACTTCAGGAACCGGCGAGGGGGAAACGCCTCGAATTCCAGTTTGTACCCCTGCGATACCACCTGTAGAATCCAGGGGTCCACTTGCGAGTGAGCCCACTGCGCGTTGAAATTCTTGAGACGGGCCCCCACCATGTCTGAGTCTGCTTGTAAAGCCCCAGCGTCATGCTGAAGACTTGGCAGAAGCAGGGGAGGGCTTCTGCTCCTGGGAAGCGGCTGCATGGTGCAGTCTTTTTCCCCTTCCTCTGCCCCGGGGCAGGAAGGAATGGCCTTTAGCTCGCTTGTACTTATGGGAACGAAAGGACTGAGTTTGAAAAGACGGTGTCTTTTTCTGCTGATGTGAAGTGACCTGGGGTAAAAAGGTGGATTTTCCAGCCGTTGCCGTGGCCACCAGGTCCGATAGACCAGCCCCAAATAACTCCTCCCCTTTATACGGCAATACTTCCATATGTCGTTTGGAATCCGCATCTCCTGACCACTGTCGCGTCCATAACGCTCTTCTGGCAGAAATGGACATAGCACTTACTCTTGATGCCAGGGTGCAAATATCCCTCTGTGCATCACGCATATATAGTAATGCATCCTTCAAATGCTCTATAGTTAACAGTATATTGTCCCTATCCAGGGTATCAATATTTTCAGTCAGGGAATCCGACCACGCGACGCCAGCACTGCACATCCAGGCTGAAGCGATTGCTGGTCGCAGTATAACACCAGTATGTGTGTATATACTTTTAAGAATATTTTCCAGCCTTCTATCTGCTGGTTCTTTGAGGGTGGCCGTATCAGGAGACGGTAACGCTACTTGTTTTGATAAACGTGTGAGCGCCTTATCTACCATAGGGGGTGTTTCCCAACGTGTCCTAACCTCTAACGGGAAAGGATATAGTGCCAATAATTTTTTTAGAAATTAGCAGTTTTTTGTCGGGGGAAACCCACGCTTTATCACACACCTCATTTAACTCATCTGACTCAAGGAAAAATAAGAATTTACTTACCGATAATTCTATTTCTCGGAGTCCGTAGTGGATGCTGGGGTTCCTGAAAGGACCATGGGGAATAGCGGCTCCGCAGGAGACAGGGCACAAAAGTAAAGCTTTTACAGGTCAGGTGGTGTGTACTGGCTCCTCCCCCTATGACCCTCCTCCAGACTCCAGTTAGATTTTTGTGCCCGGCCGAGAAGGGTGCAATTCTAGGTGGCTCTCATAAAGAGCTGCTTAGAGAGTTTAGCTTAGGTTTTTTATTTTACAGTGATTCCTGCTGGCAACAGGATCACTGCAACGAGGGACAGAGGGGAGAAGAAGTGAACTCACCTGCGTGCAGGATGGATTGGCTTCTTGGCTACTGGACATGAAGCTCCAGAGGGACGATCACAGGTACAACCTGGATGGTCACCGGAGCCACGCCGCCGGCCCCCTCACAGATGCTGAAGCAAGAAGAGGTCCAGAATCGGCGGCTGAAGACTCCTGCAGTCTTCTTAAGGTAGCGCACAGCACTGCAGCTGTGCGCCATTTTCCTCTCAGCACACTTCACACGGCAGTCACTGAGGGTGCAGGGCGCTGGGGGGGGAGCGCCCTGGGAGGCAAATGAAAACCTTTAAAAAGGCTAAAAAATACCTCACATATAGCCCCAGAGGTTATATGGAGATATTTACCCCTGCCTAAATGTACTAAATAGCGGGAGACGAGCCCGCCGGAAAAGTGTACTCAAGGAAAACTATTGGTAGTTTTTTCACACCCCACATAATACCCTTCTTTGTGGTACTTGTAGTGTCAGAAATGTTCAATGCTTCCTTCATTGCCGTGATCATGTAACGTGTGGCCCTACTGGACATTACGTTTGTCTCCTCACCGTCGACACTAGACTCAGTATCTGTGTCTGGGTCTGTGTCGACCCACTGAGGTAACGGGCGTTTTAGGGCCCCTGACGGTGTCTGAGACGCCTGGACAGGCACTAATTGATTTGCCGGCTGTCTCATGTCATCAACCGTTCTTTGCAAAGTGCTGACATTATCACTTAATTCTTTAAATACGATCATCCAGTCAGGTGTCGACTCCCTAGGAGGTGACATCACTAACCCAGGCAATTGCTCCGCCTCCACATCATTGTCCTCCTCGTACATGTCGACACACACGTACCGACACACAGCACACACACCGGGAATGCTCTGATAGAGGACAGGACCCCACAAGCCCTTTGGAGAGACAGAGGGAGAGTCTGCCAGCACACACCAAGCGCTATATATATATACAGGGATAACCTTATATAAGTGTTATTCCCTTATAGCTGCTGTATAGTTTTTAGCTGCCAATAGTGCCCCCCCTTCTCTTTTTTACCCTGATTCAGTAGCAAGTCTGCAGGGGAGAGTCAGGGAGCCGTCCTTCCAGCGGAGCTGTGAGGGAAAATGGCGCTTGTGTGCTGAGGAGATAGGCTCCGCCCCTTCACGACGTCCTTATCTCCCGCTTTTTCTGTAAAAAATGGCAGGGGTTAAAATACATCCATATAGCCCAAGAGCTATATGTGATGTATTCTTTAGCCAACCTAAGGTATTATCTGTTATATTGCGTCTCAGGGCGCTCCCCCCCAGCGCCCTGCACCCTCAGTGACCGGAGTGTGAAGTGTGCTGAGAGCAATGGCGCACAGCTGCGGTGCTGTGCGCTACCTTAGTCTGAAGACAGGATCGTCTTCTGCCGCCGATTTCACCGGACCTCTTCGCTCTTCTGGCTCTGTAAGGGGGCCGGCGGCGCGGCTCCGGGACCCATCCAGGCTGAACCTGTGATCGTCCCTCTGGAGCTAATGTCCAGTAGCCTAAGAAACCCGATCCACTCTGCACGCAGGTGAGTCCGTTTCTTCTCCCCTTAGTCCCACGATGCAGTGAGCCTGTTGCCAGCAGGACTCACTGAAAATAAAAAAACCTAAAATATACTTTTATTCTAAGCAGCTCAGGAGAGCCACCTAGCCTGCACCCTTCTCGTTCGGGCACAAAAATCTAACTGAGGCTTGGAGGAGGGTCATAGGGGGAGGAGCCAGTGCACACCACCTGATCCTAAAGCTTTTATTCTTGTGCCCTGTCTCCTGCGGAGCCGCTATTCCCCATGGTCCTTACGGAGTCCCAGCATCCACTAGGACGTCAGAGAAATAACAAACTTTAAAAATAAAAGTAGAAAACTCTTCATGAGCTTCCAGAAACGTGACCGGCTCCTCCGGGCAAATTTTCTAAACTGAGTCTGGTAAGAGGGGCATAGAGGGAGGAGCCAGCACACACAATCAAACTTCTATAGTGCCCATGGCTCCTAGTGGACCCGTCTATACCCCATGGTACTAAATGGATTCCCAGTAACCCCTAGGACGTAAGAGAAATTCCCTTATACAAGTTTCACTCTTCTCACTTCCTTGATAAACACATGAATTTGGTAAAGGTGTCAGATAGGTGGAAACCAGAAATTGTTAGTAGTGGAAAGAAAACCAGGGCGCCTACAGGAGTTATCAAAATATATATTACAGAAAGACCAAATAGTCTGGGCTTATTAATGCGACCATGTATCAAATTGGTTATGCATTTTAGTGTGTCAACCTGCCAGATTCTATCAACAAGGTTCATTTTCGAAAGAGATCTGCTATTCCAAATTAGCAGCCATAAGACACCTAACTCCACAAAGTATATGTCCTGTTAGGCCAAGTTTGTGGTATCTATATATACGAAAAAGGAACTGGAGTATCGCAAAAGCAGGCTGGGAGCTAAACCCTTGTGTAACAGACTTGATGACCTTGTGAACCTTAAGCAAGAAGCCCCTTATCTTGGGACAGGGTGTCCTCTTGAAACGCCAGCTTTCTAGTAGCATCCTAAAGGGCCCTACACACTGGCAAATAACACAGAACGAACGTTCTCGTTCATATCATTCAGTGTGTAGGCACCAACGATGAATGATGCACGGCCCCGCGCTCGTTCATCATTGGTGCCCCGTCGTTTATGCATGCAGGCCAATATGGACAATCTCGTCCATATTCGCATGCAGTGCTATGGAGCCGAGGGGAGTGAAGAAACGTCACTCCCCCAGTCACCTCCCCACAGCCGTTGGGCAGCTCAGCGGCGGATCGCCGAGTCTGTAGTGGGCATAACACCACAAAATAATATTGAGCAGATGAGTTGGCACCTGGTGCCACTTATACAGACACTTGTAACATACTGATCTTTTAGCCACTCTTGAAAATCCCCACTGTGTTCATACAAGACTGTAGAATTATTGTCTTTGGAATCTTTGCTAAAACAGAATAAACATATGTTGTCCACCACTGTGAAAGAGGCTTTAAGAAAATGCTTTTCCCTCACGTCATGGTACATTTTGGAAGTACTTATTTTGTTTTAAACCATTACCGATTTGTTTTGTTTGACTGTAATTCTGATTGCTCTATATTTGAACACATTCTATGGCAATCCTTACTTTATAAATGCAGTTCGTTTCTGTGTCATGTAATCTGTCATTCTGTATCTGAAGATTATTCAACTCTGAGTTTGATTGTCCGATTTAGAGTGATTTATTATTACCGTTAACAACCTTTTTTGTGACTGTCTCAGAGGTGTATTTTGAACTCTGTTGTATTCATCCGTTAATAAAAACTTTTTTTGAGAGAAAAAAAAGGCAATGCATAAGGAACACAAGATTGTAGAATTATGCTCTTTGAAACCACTGCTCAAACAGAATAAACAGAATAGATCTTGCTGGCGCCTTCTTCTTCTAAGCCATGCAGTTACAGAATTGTTGCCCTGGATTATAAAGGAGCTCTACTGTGCTCTCTAACTTGGATACACATAAATACAGATACGTCATTTGCCCGACGGATATGGACAATAAAAACAAACAAATCTGGTCAACAGTATAAAAAAAAAAAAAAAAAACTAAAAAGCACAAAATATATCGGGAGGAGGAGGAGGAGAAGGAGATAAGTTGCTATTATATAAACCGATATAGCTACCTAGGATTATATAGGATTGATGAGTACAATTCCCCATGTCATGAAGCTATGCCTGAACACTTCAACGACAACTACTTTAAGCAAATTGAAGAAGTAAAAACATTCCTTTTAAAGAGAAACTGTTAAACTGATTGGTCTTCTCTTATTTAAATATTTTAATACATAAAATTGGCGACTCTGTCTGGTAGGTCATTCTCTGTATCTACTCAGCCCGCTCCGGTGAGCACTAGAAATTCCTCTCAACTCCCCCAAATCATCCCAGTACTAAGCAAGTCAGTCAAATAGAATTATAACTAATGAACTGCAACAATCTGTGTACTGTTATACTGTATAAGGAAAATAGGACATCAATACTGTAACACCAATAATTTCATCATATTTGTGTACACAAAATAAGAATAATTTCCATATATAAAACAATAATGATGAATAATATCACTAATACAAAACCCACCTGTCTGACCCAGGGTGAAATTCAGATAGCAAAGATGGCCGCCTTCGAAGCTGCTGTTGCTGCAAAAGCTGGGAGGCTTCCAAATGAGCATTGCGGTACTCGGAGAGAGGAAAATCCTGAAAAACAAGAGACATTTGTTACATTTAGCAGATAATACAGCTTAGTAGGGTGTCCTCTTTGTTTCTATGACAAACTATACGGTTTTCCAGGTTCTTCACTTTACTGTAAAAGCTGGGTACAAATTAGACGACATGCAAACGATATCATGTCGCTAACAATTTCCCTTGAACTCCCGGACAAACGATACTGTGCGTACACACTGAGTGATTTTACACACAACCAAACAATATACATGAGTTGTCCAACATCACCAAATTGATGGGTTTCAGCCTAATTTAACATGTTGTTTCGTCACTGGCAGCGTACACACTGCACGATATACAGTAGTCCTAGTCGTTAACGACATTGTAGAAAATGGAGCTGCAGGTACAAACGACAGAGGACTTCGCTAGCAACCTGCGGGAGCGTGCAATGCTAGCGATATAGGGGGTCATTCCGAGTTGATCGTAGCCCTGCAAAACTTTGCAGGGCTGCGATCATGTCCAGAGACATGCGGGGGGACGCCCAGCACAGGGCTATCCCGCCCCGCATGTCAGTGCCGGCCCCCTAAACCGCAGAAGTGCAAAGGCATCGCACAGCGACGATGCTTTTGCACTTCAGGAGTAGCTCCCGGCCAGCGCAGCTTTAGCGTGCTGGCCGGGAACTACTTGTCGCTCCCTGGCCTGCAGCGGCTGCGTGTGACGTCACGCAGCCACTGCACACCCCCCTCCCCCCCCCCCCGCACGGGCCGGCCACGCCTGCGTTGTCCAGACCGCGCCCACGAAACAGCGTTAAAGTGCTGCCGTTTTGTCCCCCCCCCCTGCCCAGCGACCCCCTCTGCCTGTCAATCAGGCAGAGGCGATCGTACCGCAGTGCCGGCCTTCGGCCGTCTGGAATGCACCGGCGCAGCAGTTCTGACCCGATCGCACCGATGCGATAAATTGCAGCATGCAATCGGGTCAGAATGGCCCCCATAGTGCGTACACACTGGACAAGAAAATGTACTTGTCGTTACCGGCAAATTCATTTAAAATATTGTCTAGTGTGAAAATAAGAATAATCTCACCGGTAATTCTATTTCTCGTAGTCCGTAGTGGATGCTGGGGACTCCGTAAGGACCATGGGGAATAGACGGGCTCCGCAGGAGACTGGGCACTCTGTAAGAAAGATTTGGTACTATCTGGTGTGCACTGGCTCCTCCCTCTATGCCCCTCCTCCAGACCTCAGTTAGGATACTGTGCCCGGAAGAGCTGACACAATAAGGAAGGATTTTGAATCCCGGGTAAGACTCATACCAGCCACACCAATCATACCGTATAACTCGTGATATTATACCCAGTTAACAGTATGATTTATAACTGAGCCTCTCAACAGATGGCTCAACAATAACCCTTTAGTTAGGCAATAACTATATACAAGTATTGCAGACAATCCGCACTTGGGATGGGCGCCCAGCATCCACTACGGACTACGAGAAATAGAATTACCGGTGAGTAAATTCTTATTTTCTCTGACGTCCTAGTGGATGCTGGGGACTCCGTAAGGACCATGGGGATTATACCAAAGCTCCCAAACGGGCGGGAGAGTGCGGATGACTCTGCAGCACCGAATGAGAGAACTCAAGGTCCTCCTCAGCCAGGGTATCAAATTTGTAGAATTTAGCAAACGTGTTTGCCCCTGACCAAGATGCAGCTCGGCAAAGTTGTAAAGCCGAGACCCCTCGGGCAGCAGCCCAAGATGAGCCCACCTTCCTCGTGGAATGGGCTTTCACTGATTTAGGATGCGGCAATCCAGCCGCAGAATGCGCCAGCTGAATTGTGCTACAAATCCAGCGAGCAATAGTCTGCTTAGAAGCAGGAGCACCCATTTTGTTGGGTGCATACAGGATAAAAAGCGAGTCAGTTTTCCTGACTCCAGCCGTCCTGGAAACATAAATTTTCAAGGCCCTGACTACGTCCAGTAACTTGGAATCCTCCAAGTCCCTAGTAGCCGCAGGCACCACAATAGGTTGGTTCAAGTGAAAAGCTGATACCACCTTAGGGAGAAACTGGGGACGAGTCCTCAATTCTGCCCTATCCATATGGCAAATCAGATAAGGGCTTTTACATGACAAAGCCGCCAATTCTGACACACGCCTGGCCGAAGCCAAGGCCAATAACATGACCACTTTCCACGTGAGATATTTCAGATCCACAGTTTTAAGTGGTTCAAACCAATGTGATTTTAGGAAACTCAACACCACATTGAGATCCCAAGGTGCCACAGGAGGCACAAAAGGGGGCTGAATATGAAGCACTCCCTTTACAAAAGTCTGAACTTCAGGCAGTGAAGCCAGTTCTTTCTGGAAGAAAATCGACAGATCCGAAATCTGGACCTTAATGGAAACCAATTTTAGGCCCATAGTCACTCCTGACTGTAGGAAGTGCAGAAAACGACCCAGCTGAAATTCCTCTGTAGGGGCCTTCCTGGCCTCACACCACGCAACATATTTTCGCCAAATGCGGTGATAATGGTTTGCGGTTACTTCTTTCCTGGCTTTTATCAGCGTAGGAATGACTTCCTCCGGAATGCCCTTTTCCTTTAGGATCCGGAATTCAACCGCCATGCCGTCAAACGCAGCCGCGGTAAGTCTTGGAACAGACAGGGCCCCTGCTGTAGCAGATCCTGTCTGAGCGGTAGAGGCCATGGGTCCTCTGATATCATTTCTTGAAGTTCTGGGTACCAAGCTCTTCTTGGCCAATCCGGAACCACGAGTAACGTTCTTACTCCTCGCCTTCTTATTATTCTCAGTACCTTTGGTATGAGAGGCAGAGGAGGGAACACATAAACCGACTGGTACACCCACGGTGTCACTAGAGCGTCCACAGCTATCGCCTGAGGGTCCCTTGACCTGGCGCAATATCTCTTTAGCTTTTTGTTGAGGCGGGATGCCATCATGTCCACTTGTGGCCTTTCCCAACGGTTTACCAACAGTAGGAAGACTTCTGGATGAAGTCCCCACTCTCCCGGGTGTAGGTCGTGTCTGCTGAGGAAGTCTGCTTCCCAGTTGTCCACTCCCGGAATTAACACTGCTGACAGTGCTAGTACGTGATTTTCCGCCCATCGGAGAATCCTTGTGGCTTCTGCCATCGCCATCCTGCTTCTTGTGCCGCCCTGTCGGTTTACATGGGCGACTGCCGTGATGTTGTCTGATTGAATCAGAACCGGCTGGTTTTGAAGCAGGGGCCTTGCCTGACTTAGGGCATTGTAAATGGCCCTCAGTTCCAGAATATTTATGTGTAGGGACGACTCCTGACTTGACCAAAGTCCCTGGAAATTTCTTCCCTGTGTGACTGCGCCCCAGCCTCGAAGGCTGGCATCCGTGCTCACCAGGACCCAGTCCTGTATGCCGAATCTGCGGCCCTCTAGAAGATGAGCACTCTGCAGCCACCACAGTAGAGACACCCTGGTCCTTGGAGACAGGGTTATCAGTTGATGCATCTGAAGATGCGATCCTGACCACTTGTCCAAGAGGTCCCACTGGAAGGTCCTTGCATGGAACCTGCCGAATGGAATTGCTTTGTATGAAGCCACCATTTTTCCCAGGACTCGTGTGCAGTGATGCACCGATACCCGTTTTGGTTTTAGGAGGTCTCTGACTAGAGATGACAGCTCCTTGGCTTTCTCCTGCGGGAGAAACACTTTTTTCTGTTCTGTGTCCAGAACCATCCCCAGGAACAGTAGACGTGTCGTAGGGACCAGCTGTGACTTTGGAATGTTTAGAATCCAGCCGTGCTGTTTTAGCACCTCCCGAGATAGTGCTACCCCGACCAACAACTGCTCCCCGGACCTCGCCTTTATCAGGAGATCGTCCAAGTACGGGATAATTAAAACTCCCTTCTTTCGAAGGAGTATCATCATTTTGGCCATTACCTTGGTAAATACCCTCGGGGCCGTGGATAGGCCAAACGGCAACGTCTGGAATTGGTAATGACAATCCTGTACCACAAATCTGAGGTACTCTTGGTGAGGATGGTAAATGGGGACATGCAGGTAAGCATCCTTGATGTCCAGGGATACCATGTAATCCCCCTCGTCCAGGCTTGCAATAACCGCCCTGAGCGATTCCATCTTGAACTTGAATCTTTTTATGTATGTGTTCAAGGATTTCAAATTTAAAATGGGTCTCACCGAACCGTCCGGTTTCGGTACCACAAACAGTGTGGAATAGTAACCCCGTCCTTGTTGAAGTAGGGGTACCTTGACTATCACCTGCTGGGAATACAGCTTGTGAATTGCCTCTAGTACAGCCTCCCTGCCCGAGGGAGTTGTCGGTAAGGCCGATTTGAGGAAACGACAGGGGGGAGGCGCCTCGAATTCCAGCTTGTACCCCTGAGATACTACTTGAAGGATCCAGGGATCCACCCGTGAGCGAAGCCACTGATCGCTGAAATTTTTGAGGCGGCCCCCCACCGTACCTGGCTCCGCCTGTGGAGCCCCACCGTCATGCGGCGGATTTGGAAGAAGCGGGGGAGGACTTTTGTTCCTGGGAACCTGCTGCGTGTTGCAGCTTTTTTCCCCTTCCTCTGCCTCTGGACAGAAAGGACCCGCCTTTTCCCCGCCTGTTTTTCTGGGGTCGAAAGGACAGTACCTGATAATACGGCGCTTTCTTAGGCTGTGAGGGGACATGGGGCAAAAATGCTGACTTCCCAGCTGTTGCTGTGGAAACAAGGTCTGAGAGACCATCCCCGAATAACTCCTCACCCTTATAAGGCAAAACTTCCATGTGCCTTTTAGAATCTGCATCCCCTGTCCACTGCCGAGTCCATAAGCCTCTCCTAGCAGAAATGGACAATGCACTTATTCTAGATGCCAGCCGGCAGATCTCCCTCTGTGCATCTCTCATGTACAAGACTGAGTCTTTTATATGCTCTACGGTTAGCAATATAGTGTCCCTGTCTAGGGTGTCAATATTTTCCGACAGGGAATCTGACCAAGCAGCAGCAGCACTGCACATCCACGCTGAAGCAATAGCTGGTCTCAGTATAACACCAGTGTGTGTATATATAGACTTTAGGATAGCCTCCTGCTTTCTATCAGCAGGTTCCTTTAGGGCGGCCGTATCCGGAGACGGTAGTGCCACCTTTTTAGACAAACGTGTGAGCGCTTTATCCACCCTAGGGGGAGTTTCCCAACGTGACCTATCCTCTGGCGAGAAAGGGAACGCCATTAGTAATTTTTTTGAAATCACCAATTTTTTATCGGGGAAAGCCCACGCTTCTTCACACACTTCGTTTAATTCTTCAGATGGGGGAAAAACTATTGGTAGTTTTTTCTCCCCAAACATAATACCCTTTTTTGAGGTACCTGGGTTTATATCAGAAAATAAGATTTTACTTACCGATAAATCTATTTCTCCTAGTCCGTAGTGGATGCTGGGACTCCGTCAGGACCATGGGGATTAGCGGCTCCGCAGGAGACAGGGCACAAAAATAAAGCTTTAGGATCAGGTGGTGTGCACTGGCTCCTCCCCCTATGACCCTCCTCCAAGCCTCAGTTAGGATACTGTGCCCGGACGGGCGAACACAATAAGGAAGGATTTTGAATCCCGGGTAAGACTCATACCAGCCACACCAATCACACCGTACAACTTGTGATCTGAACCCAGTTAACAGTATGACAAACGTAGGAGCCTCTGAACAGACGGCTCACAACAATAACAACCCGATTTTTTTGTAACAATAACTATGTACAAGTATTGCAGACAATCCGCACTTGGGATGGGCGCCCAGCATCCACTACGGACTACGAGAAATAGATTTATCGGTAAGTAAAATCTTATTTTCTCTGACGTCCTAGTGGATGCTGGGACTCCGTCAGGACCATGGGGATTATACCAAAGCTCCCAAACGGGCGGGAGAGTGCGGATGACTCTGCAGCACCGAATGAGAGAACTCCAGGTCCTCTTTAGCCAGGGTATCAAATTTGTAGAATTTTACAAACGTGTTCTCCCCCGACCACGTAGCTGCTCGGCAGAGTTGTAATGCCGAGACCCCTTGGGCAGCCGCCCAGGATGAGCCCACCTTCCTTGTGGAATGGGCCTTGACAGATTTAGGCTGTGGCAGGCCTGCCACAGAATGTGCAAGTTGAATTGTGCTACAAATCCAACGAGCAATCGTCTGCTTAGAAGCAGGAGCACCCAGCTTGTTGGGTGCATACAGTATAAACAGCGAGTCAGATTTTCTGACTCCAGCCGTCCTTGAAATATATATTTTCAATGCCCGGACAACGTCCAGCAACTTGGAATCCTCCAAATCGCTAGTAGCCGCAGGCACCACAATAGGCTGGTTCAGGTGAAACGCTGACACCACCTTAGGCAGAAACTGAGGACGCGTCCGCAGTTCTGCCCTGTCCGAATGGAAAATCAGATATGGGCTTTTATACGATAAAGCCGCCAATTCTGATACTCTCCTGGCTGAAGCCAGGGCCAGTAGCATGGTTACTTTCCACGTAAGATATTTCAAATCCACCGATTTGAGTGGCTCAAACCAATGGGATTTGAGAAAATCCAAAACTACATTAAGGTCCCACGGAGCCACTGGGGGCACAACCGGGGGCTGTATATGTAGTACTCCTTTTACAAAAGTCTGGACTTCAGGAACTGAAGCCAATTCTTTCTGGAAGAAAATCGACAGGGCCGAAATTTGAACCTTAATGGACCCTAATTTGAGGCCCATAGACAATCCTGTTTGCAGGAAATGTAGGAATCGACCCAGTTGAAATTCCTCCGTGGGGGCCTTCCTGGCCTCACACCACGCAACATATTTTCTCCAAATGCGGTGATAATGTTGTGCAGTCACCTCCTTCCTGGCTTTTACCAGTGTAGGAATGACCTCTTCCGGAATGCCTTTTTCCCTTAGTATTCGGCGTTCAACCGCCATGCCGTCAAACGCAGCCGCGGTAAGTCTTGGAATAGACACGGTCCCTGCTGAAGCAGGTCCCGTCTTAGAGGTAGAGGCCACGGATCTTCCGTGAGCATCTCCTGAAGTTCCGGGTACCAAGTTCTTCTTGGCCAATCCGGAGCCACGAGTATCGTTCTTACTCCCCTTTGCCGTATAATTCTCAGTACTTTTGGTATGAGAGGCAGAGGAGGAAACACATACACTGACTGGAACACCCACGGTGTTACCAGAGCGTCCACAGCTATTGCCTGAGGGTCTCTTGACCTGGCGCAATACCTGTCCAGTTTTTTGTTGAGGCGAGACGCCATCATATCCACCTTTGGTTTTTCCCAACGGTTCACAATCATGTGGAAGACTTCTGGATGAAGTCCCCACTCTCCCGGGTGTAGATCGTGTCTGCTGTTTACGTGGGCGACTGCCGTGATGTTGTCCGACTGGATCAACACCGGCTGACCCTGAAGCAGGGGTTTTGCCAGGCTTAGAGCATTGTAAATCGCTCTTAGCTCCAGTATATTTATGTGAAGAGACATCTCCAGGCTTGACCATACTCCCTGGAAGTTTCTTCCCTGTGTGACCGCTCCCCAGCCTCTCAGACTGGCATCCGTGGCCACCAGGACCCAGTCCTGTATGCCGAATCTGCGGCCCTCTAACAGATGAGCACTCTGCAACCACCACAGAAGAGACACCCTTGTCCGTGGCGATAAGGTTATCCGCTGATGCATCTGCAGATGCGATCCGGACCATTTGTCCAGCAGATCCCACTGAAAAGTTCGTGCGTGGAATCTGCCGAATGGAATCGCTTCGTAAGAAGCCACCATCTTTCCCAGGACTCTTGTGCATTGATGCACAGACACTTTTCCTGGTTTTAGGAGGTTCCTGACAAGTTCGGATAACTCCCTGGCTTTCTCCTCCGGAAGAAACACCTTTTTCTGAACCGTGTCCAGAATCATTCCCAGGAACAGCAGACGTGTCGTCGGGTTCAATTGAGATTTTGGAAAATTCAGAATCCACCCGTGCTGTTGCAGCACTACTTGGGTTAGTGCTACTACGTCTTCCAGCTGTTCTCTGGACCTTGCCCTTATCAGGAGATCGTCCAAGTAAGGGATAATTAATACGCCTTTTCTTCGCAGAAGAAACATCATCTCGGCCATTACCTTGGTAAAGACCCGAGGTGCCGTGGACAATCCAAACGGCAGCGTCTGAAACTGATAATGACAGTTTTGCACCACGAACCTGAGGTACCCTTGGTGTGAAGGGCAAATTGGGACATGCAGGTAAGCATCCTTGATGTCCAGGGACACCATAAAGTCCCCTTCTTCCAGATTCGCTATCACTGCTCTGAGTGACTCCATCTTGAACTTGAATTTTTGTATGTACAGGTTCAAAGATTTCAGATTTAGAATAGGTCTTACCGAGCCGTCCGGCTTCGGTACCACAAATAGCGTGGAGTAATACCCCTTTCCCTGTTGTAGGAGGGGTACCTTGACTATCACCTGCTGAGAAAACAGCTTGTGAATGGCTTCCAATACCGTCGCCCTGTCTGAGGGAGACGTTGGCAAAGCAGACTTTAGGAACCGGCGAGGGGGAGACTTCTCGAATTCCAACCTGTAACCCTGAGATACTACCTGCAGGATCCAGGGGTCCACCTGTGAGCAAGCCCACTGCGCGCTGAAATTCTTGAGTCGACCCCCCACCGCTCCTGAGTCCGCTTGTAAAGCCCCAGCGTCATGCTGAGGGCTTTGCAGAACCCGCGGAGGGCTTCTGTTCCTGGGAAGGAGCTGCTTGCTGCCCTCTCTTACCCTTTCCTCTGCCTCGGGGCAGATATGACTGTCCTTTTGCCCGCTTGTTCTTATAGGACCGAAAGGACTGCGGCTAAAAAGACGGTGTCTTTTTCTGTTGGGAGGGGGTCTGAGGTAAAAAGGTGGATTTCCCGGCAGTTGCCGCGGCCACCAGATCCGATAGACCCACGCCAAATAATTGCTCCCCTTTATACGGCAATACTTCCATATGCCGTTTGGAATCCGCATCACCTGACCACTGTCGCGTCCATAAACTTCTTCTGGCAGATATGGACATCGCACTTACTCTCGATGCCAGAGTGCAAATATCCCTCTGAGCATCTCGCATATAAAGAAAAGCATCCTTTAATTGCTCTAAAGTCAATAAAATACTGTCCCTATCCAGGGTATCAATATTTTCAGTCAGGGAATCCGACCAGACCACCCCAGCACTGCACATCCAGGCTGAGGCGATGGCTGGTCGCAGTATAACACCAGTATGTGTGTATATACTTTTTAGGGTAGTTTCCAGCCTCCTATCAGCTGGATCCTTGAGGGCGGCCGTATCAGGAGACGGTAACGCCACTTGTTTTGATAAGCGTGTGAGCGCCTTATCCACCCTAGGGGGTGTTTCCCAGCGCGCCCTAACCTCTGGCGGGAAAGGGTATAATGCCAATAACTTTTTTGAAATTAGCACTTTTCTATCTGGGTTAACCCACGCTTCATCACATACATCATTCAATTCCTCTGATTCAGGAAAAACTACAGGTAGTTTTTTCACACCCCACATAATACCCCTTTTTGTGGTACTTGCAGTATCAGAGATATGTAAAGCCTCCTTCATTGCCGTGATCATATAACGTGTGGCCCTACTGGAAAATACGTTTGTTTCTTCACCGTCGACACTAGATTCAGTGTCCGTGTCTGGGTCTGTGTCGACCGACTGAGGTAAAGGGCGTTTTACAGCCCCTGACGGTGTCTGAGACGCCTGGGCAGGTACTAACTGGTTTGCCGGCCGTCTCATGTCGTCAACTGATTTTTGTAATGTGCTGACATTATCACGTAATTCCATAAACAAAGCCATCCATTCCGGTGTCGACTCCCTGGGGGGTGACATCACCATTACCGGCAATTGCTCTGCCTCCACACCAACATCGTCCTCATACATGTCGACACACACGTACCGACACACAGCAGACACACAGGGAATGCTCTATTGAAGACAGGACCCCACTAGCCCTTTGGGGAGACAGAGGGAGAGTTTGCCAGCACACACCCAAGCGCTATAATATATATGGGAACAACCCTATATAAGTGTTGTATCCTTATAGCAGCTTAAATATAGTAATATCGCCAAAAAAAGTGCCCCCCCTCTCTGTTTTACCCTGTTTCTGTAGTGCAGTGCAGGGGAGAGTCCTGGGAGCCTTCCTCACAGCGGAGCTGAGCAGGAAAATGGCGCTGTGTGCTGAGGAGAATAAGCCCCGCCCCCTATTTCGGCGGGCTCTTCTCCCGGAGTTTGTGAGATCTGGCAGGGGTTAAATACATCCATATAGCCTCAAGGGCTATATGTGATGTATTTTTAGCCATAAGAAAGGTATTATACATTGCTGCCCAGGGCGCCCCCCCCAGCGCCCTGCACCCTCAGTGACCGCTGTGTGAAGTGTGCTGACAACAATGGCGCACAGCTGCAGTGCTGTGCGCTACCTCATGAAGACTGAAAAGTCTTCTGCCGCCTGTTTCTGGACCTCTTCAATCTTCGGCATCTGCAAGGGGGGTCGGCGGCGCGGCTCCGGGACCGGACTCCATGGCTGGGCCTGTGTTCGATCCCTCTGGAGCTAATGGTGTCCAGTAGCCTAAGAAGCCAATCCATCCTGCACGCAGGTGAGTTCACTTCTCTCCCCTAAGTCCCTCGATGCAGTGAGCCTGTTGCCAGCAGGACTCACTGAAAATAAAAAACCTAAAAACTTTTTCTAAGCAGCTCTTTAGGAGAGCCACCTAGATTGCACCCTGCTCGGACGGGCACAAAAACCTAACTGAGGCTTGGAGGAGGGTCATAGGGGGAGGAGCCAGTGCACACCACCTGATCCTAAAGCTTTATTTTTGTGCCCTGTCTCCTGCGGAGCCGCTAATCCCCATGGTCCTGACGGAGTCCCAGCATCCACTAGGACGTCAGAGAAATGTGTAATACCTCTTTCATTGCCTCAATCATGCAACGAATGGCCCTAGTGGACATTAAATTTGACTCATCGTCGTCGACACTGGTATCAGTATCCGTGTCGACATCTGTGTCTGCCATCTGAGGTAGTGGGCGTTTCAGAGCCCCTGATGGCCTTTGAATTGTCTGGGCAGGCACGAGCTGAGAAGCCGGCTGTCCCGCATTTGGCATGTCGTCAAATTTTTTATGTAAGGAGTCGACACTTGCACGTAATTCCTTCCATAAGTCCATCCACTCAGGTGTCTGCCCCGCAGGGGGTGA